>NC_079147.1:77441251-77714008 GCF_945859685.1 Eupeodes corollae | reverse complement strand
ACGGGTCGCGGGTCCTTTCAGTCTCGCCATGTTGAGTTTGGGGGCTTGTGTTATTCCTTTGGATCTTCGAACTGTAGCTGTACTCAATCTTAGTGAATTGCATTGCATTGCCTGTCCTGAAGTGCAGTCATTCCTTTTTCGAAACGTTTATCCTATCCACTACAACTTCCCCCTTCTTAAGTATAATAAAAGCAATGCGCTTTTTACTTGTAATCCAACATAGCTCTTCATTGGATATACGACTCGACCAGAAAACCAATATGATGTTTCGTATAGACTCCATAAACTAAAGTGTGGAATTTCCTAGGAATCGTTATTGTTATTTAGCATGACAACAATTCATGCTTATCATGCCCTCTCTTTTTTCATAGAGCTTGTTTGCAGCTCTACTCCTTCTATGCAGCATCACTTTGTATTTGTATGCCTGTTGTTTGGCTGCATTTTTCTGACAATATTTCTTATTAAACCAGGGGTTTCTTGTCAGTGGCTGTTTTGAAACCCAGCAGGTCAGAGATGGCTTCTCTGATAACATTTTGGTAATGTTGCCACTGGTTCCTGAGGCATTGTGTTGGTGGCAGAGAATTTCTAGAGAGGTTACTTGTGACTCAGTAGGAGAAGGATTTGCGGATCTCTCGCCTTGGTAGCCGTTCTACCAGCTCCTTCCTGTTTGTCCTAAGTTTGCAAACCGAAGTTGATACCTTGGCTACAACTAGGTAGAGCTCGAAATCAAAGTTAGTTTTTTGGAAAGTTCCAACATCCATGATGATGGAAGCGTGTCTCCCGTCGATCGCAATATGGTCAATCTGGTTGATGGTAGATTAATTTAGAGAACTCCAAGTTCTTTTGTACTTGTTGGTGCTTCCAACTAACTTTTCAATACGAGATCAGAAAATCATATAGACGCACGATCTTCAACCTGAATTACCAGGTCCTTGATTCAAACTAAAAAGACAAGAGCCTATATAACCGCTCCTTACAGGCCTTGGCTCCAAATAAATACATAGGGTATATTAACCTCTAATAACCTAATACAACCGACAACAACAATGTTACCAACAAAATTAAAAGTTTATATCTTTTTATGAAGTTTTTAAAATAGCGAAGAACTGAATCGTTGTCGAAATAAAAATGTTTGTAAATTTTTCGTATAAGGCAAATTTGGAGTCAGCTTTAAGTCAATCGGATCTCGTTTAAAATTCAAGGAATCAAAATCATCTTCTTGAATATTCAAGTAATATGGCAGTAAACTTCGTTCTTGTTGATTCTCATTAATTGATTACACTTAAATATATATAAAATATATCCTTTTTTCCTAATAAGAACAGAATATACAGTCCTGCCTGATTCCCCTTTTATATTTTAAACTCTTTTGACAAACTACCTTCGTGTGATACGTAACATGTATTTGTGCATCCATCATAATCGAAATGAAATTATTCGGGATATACTTCCTCCCCAAACCAAGCATGATGAATACATCCTGTTTCCTTTTCAAAAGTCTTCTTTAAATCAATAAACAGTATGGTAATTGACATTAAACGTACTGCCAAAAGATGATTCGCAAGGTGAACCGTTGAGTACAGAGATTCGTTCTTTAGCCATACTATGCGAATGGCTTACCAAGTTCTGTTTTTCCGTCATTATAGTGTTCAAGAAATTAAAACCAATTTGCACAACTTTTGTTTATAATACACACACTGTGCTACTGACAAAGTAATTGTTTAAAAAATCTTTATTTAAAAACATCACGACAAATGGTAATATTTATGAAAAATCACACAGACAAACTTTCTAATACTGAAAATTAACAATAAATCAACCTCGGTGGAAAATGCTCAATATCAATTTAAATTTTGTGTTTCGCATTGAAACAATTTCGAGCAAACATACAAATACTCCTAAAACCATCATTCCCGAAAATAACCTTAACAATCCTGAAAAATGTTCCATAGACATTGGAACTGGTCTATTATTTTTTTGCAAAACTCGATTTTTATCCAAGACGCTTTTTATTAATTTCACATATATTCTGTACCTGAATCCATTCGATGTCATTTGTGAGATCCGATTATTCAAAATCGAAGTTAAAAATGAAAACCTAGGCATATAAATGCAAACATAGTTGGATAAAATTGTACTATCTGTGATAATCCATTTTAGATACTCTTCTCTGTAGGGTGAGATTTCACTTCTGTAAGCTGCTATCAATGAACTAGTTCCTATTAAACCAATCTTCCCATCGATCTTATGAAACTCTCTTAGCATTTCAACTGAGAAGTTAACGTTGAGGATATTTGTCTGTTTTTCTATTTCTCGAAAATTGTAACCAAACAAATTGTACATTCCTATGGATATGAGAAAACTGTATCCGGCATCTTTTGCTTCATCTAAGCTTTGAGGAAGCTTATCATAAGGATTGTGAAGGATGAATCTGTATACTAAACCTTCGTATGAGCTGCGAAATACCAAAATACCCAAAAACAAAAGAACTGTTGGGAGTTTCGAAGGGATTCGTGTATTGATGTTGAATTTTGCTGAAAACTTTCTGCACAACGCTTGAAGAATCCAATATGCTATCAGGGCTCCCAAAATTGCCAACCACGTATACTTATCAAACGGAGACAGTAAGATTAACAGCGAACTGTAAGTGTTTGATGGCTTCAATATCAACTTTATAATTGTGTAACAATATATTCTGGTAGCAGCAAATTTTGATACCCGGATCGGGTCGAAAGAAGAACCAGAGAGCATGAGATCCCCAAGTCGGTCGTTCAACTAAAATGAAAACTTTCTCAAATAAATATTGTCAGGTTTTTTATTACTATTAAATTGCTTGCCATCTTGAATCCATTTGTAAATGTTCCATTTGAATAAACTACCCCAGGTCCGTGTGGAGAAGGGACCGCTTTCCAAGTGAAATTCATATTGGATGCCAAATAATCCAACATGCTGATATCAACCCCGAACAAGTGGCCCGGGTGGCTTATATTCTGAACAAATGGTGGCTCATCCCATAAAATAACCTTCAAGGGGCATTTCCATAAGTTCGCAAATTTTCTTGGAAATACTGGCTTCATCCAAGTGAAAGTTCCATTTATGAAATAGTTGTGAATATGAGGCTTGCTGTTTCTGCAGTTTTTCGAGGTAAAAGGATAATAGGAATAAATGGTAACAACTTTATTAATATTTTCCACAAGAATATTCAAGTTCGCAATCATATGTTCCAGACAAAATTGAGTGATCCGTTGAAGGACATTTCGTAAATTGCTGATGTTCGAGGGTAAAATGACGTAGAAGTATTGGAAAATCCCTGAAACGTCACTTGCATAAGAACGCTGCAGATGGATTTGTCGCCTAGGAATAATTTAGTTTCTTGTTAACGTCTTAAATGAAATAAAAATGTAACACTTACTCAAAGGATCGAAACGAACTCACAAACATAATTTTTCTATGAATAGTAAATGCTTTATTCTTTTCGTCATTTCTATTGAGCATTTCAAATACCAAATAAAAATTAATTGCAGCCCGAAGCTGATTTACCATTTCACCAAATATCCAACTGTCTTGTTTTGACTCTGATTCAATGCTTATTCGAACATATTTTATGGTTCCTTCATTGTCGCTGTGAAGCATACTTTGAAGACATTTTACTAAATTTTCATTTCTATTAACTTCTTGCCAAGTATCAACACTAATTTTTGATGAAAATGTTATTACCGCCAGCAAAATAAGTACAAAAATCGATATCATTACTTTTGATGTAGGAAATTCAATTCGGTACTGTTTTACATTTTGTATATTTTGTGATGATTTTTGATTGCATTGCATGTCAAATATTTATTTAACTCTTTTAAATCAATCGACAATTACGTTATTAGTGTCATATATTGACATGAATTAAAAGGATTTTAAAAGTGATAACAATTTTGTGTTAATAGTTTAAGTATAATCATTCAAGTATTAGATTTCAATCAAATACTATATTTTCAGACATTAATTTAAATATTGAATGGAATTTCTTATGTCATCAATTCTTTCTTTACTCACTCAAAAAAAAATTCGTAGAACAAAACGTCAATCTATTAGCCACTTGATGGGTCACTAGAAGACCCAAAACTATATTCAATACGAGGAGTATTGAGTTGGTATTTCACACTTTTCTTAGACTTTTGGAGCAAGCAGTTTTGGATCAAGGAACATAAAGCCCCGGTGTACATTTCCATTTTAAAGCCTTGGTATCGCAATATCAAGAGATGTTTTTTTTAAAGTCGTGTGATTTTCAATCTTGTAATACTTTTTTCGGAGTTGGTCTTCTGACAGCTGTCACTTTATTTATGTAAATCAATAGACTAACAATTGAACAACGAGATAATGAAGTAATCAATTTATGAAGGAAACTTTTGATGAGCGCTTTAACTTGTGCCATATTCCTGTGACGGGGCAGTGATTAACCAATTTTCTCATAAGATCGCTCTATAGAGCTCGAGCTGCAGAGCAACGAGTCGATACCTTGTTAGTGTACAAGGCTGACATAACAGCGATACGGGAAATACAATGGATAGATAGATAGTGTTTTACAGAAGAAAGAATATGACGTATATTACAACTGCCCTACAATACACCATTTGGTCGGAGCAGGCTTCCTAATCAACTGAAGAACCTTTAGTAGGCTTTAACACTTTAAGCGAAGGGCTATGCGATGTAAAATCCGCATGAGAGGCAAATTCAGAACATCAGCCTCATAAACTTTTACAAACCTACGGGGAAGTCTTCTGACGAAATGAAATATACCGATTGTTCGCTTGAGTACACTAATGACAACGAACCAGTCTTAAAATTGACAGCATAGAAAAACTTGCGAGTACCAGTTTCCCACTACTCAAGTTTGATGACGGAACTAACGCAACGAGGTGCCAATATCGATTCAAATCACTATTTGTTCATATGGTGCTCCAAGAGCGGATGGTCTTTTGAAGACAAAACAGCTGCTCTACGCAATGAGAATACCAGTAACACCTTCGGTCAAGCGTTAAGATTCACCCTCAATGGGACTAGTTGCAATACAAAGAGCTAAGACGAACAGAAAAACGGCTTGACAGACAGAAAAAATCCCAAACATGAGACAATATACACCACGCAGCACATATTGCAAGAACGGACAGTTCTTATAGCCGATTTTTCAGGCATACTGGAGCAATGGAAAGTGACAAAGTTGAGGCTCCACCACTTCAAGAAGCCATATGCTACTTCCAGCAAGCATAGTAGATGTCGAGTAGACTGTCAAAACAAACACCGGAAGCCGATGGCATATCATCTAGATACTGGCTTACGCAAACGACAATGACATCATTGTTGGAACAAAAGAACCTGTTCACGATTCCTTTAATTAAATCAAGCAGGTGCCCCAAAACATGGTTCACACATTAGAGAGGGAAAAGCAAGGAACAAACAAGGTTAAACAATCAAGGCAGTGGGAGCATGAATTTGAAGTAGTCCAATCCTTTAACTACCTTGATTCTATAGTTATATGCAATATTGCTTATCAGCTCTTACCTCAATATGGTCTTTGCACCAATTCTTTTTTTTATTTCATGATGTTTAAATTTACCATAAATAAGTAAATCATTCACTATTGCTTCCTTTATCGAAGCTCAAATTTGGACAGACTATCAACTTCTCGTGCATATGATGCTCTGTCTGATGCTATTCAAAGAATTGTTTCGTCCTGTCCTAGCACAGATTCCTTGTTACAGGCTATTACAATGTACAAAATTCTTCATGGCTTCAACATTCAGGCCAGACAACACCCGATGGAGTGTGTACAGAAATCTTCGCTAAGTTGAACCACCTAACTCAGCCCACCCGAATATCGGACGTTGAACGTCCAGCAGAGAACACTCTTCACTTGTTTCTTACCTCTGACCCTGATAAGTACACTGTTAGTGTTCTATCTCCTCTAGACACATCTGACCATTGTATTATATCAGCAAATTTCTCTTGTCAAAACTGTTCAGTTAAAGAAAGAGCTCCTAAGAGAACCGTTTGGCAATACGAGAAAGCCAACTGGTATGGCTTCAATAAGTACTTCAGGATCTTTAACTGGACACTATGCTTCATCGATAGTGACGTTGACGCCAGCGCTGATATGATCACAAGTTTTATTCTCCTGGGAATGAGGACTTTTATCCCGAACAGGGTTAAAAGCATCAGCTAACCTCTTCGCTAGGCAGTTCGCCGCTAATTCAAAACTGCCAGTGAGTGTTATGACTCCGCCTGTCATCGATCGCTTTAGGGATTCTATGGGGCCAATCTGTTTTCCTACTCGTACTGCAGGAAGAGTCCTAAAAGATCTTAACATACATAAATCAGCTGGTCTGGATGGTATCCCCGCTATAGTTCATGAAGAGGTGTTCTTCAACGCTGGCAAAACCACTTCGTAAGCTTTTTCTTGTGTCCTACTCCTCAAGTCTGGTTCCGAGCTGATGGAAAGCCCCATTTGTCCAGCCTATCCCCAAAAAAGACGATTCTTCCTCACCTTCTCATTACCGACCGATCGCACTTACTTTACTTCTTTCCAAGGTCATGGAAACGCTGATTAATTATCAGCTCAAGAAATATCTTGAAGATCGAAAGCTTCTTAATGACCAACAATACGGCTTTTGCATGATTATCTCATGGTTCATCTCACCGAACATTGAAACAAATCTTTACATCGTTTTGAAGAAAGCAAGATTATTGCACTTGATATTTCAAAAGCATTTGATAGGGTTTGGCATTAGGCTCTTCTATCGAAAATGCGTGCTTTCAGTTTTCATGAATCCCTTCTTCATTGGGTTAGTATTTACCTTTCGGAACATTCAATACAAGTAGTATTGGATAGTTTCAAGTATGAAAACAACAAAATAAATTCTGGTGTGCCCAAAGGCTCTGTTTTATCTCCAACACTTCTTCTCATTTTTATTAAAGATCACCTGTCTGCAACTTCTAATCCAATACATTGTTTCGCTGACGATAGTACTCTTGGCCTTCCATACTCGTTTTCAGATTCACATCCCTCTTCTTCGGATGCGGAATTGCAACTACAAAATACAATAAGCTCAATTCCGACTTAAACAACATTGAGTAATAAAAACCCGCGTGTAATTTAAGGCTTCGAAAACCCAATGCTGTCTTCTATCGTTAAAGCGAGATATACCCCTTTTGAAAAACGTTAACCCAAATTCAATTAATTAGAAAGAAAAGACGATCCGTTTAATATTTCATAATACTTTAATTCACTAATTTAGGAAAGGTTTACAAACTATATAAATAAGAAAAGTTACCGAATCTGATGACTGCAAATTAAATACTGATCTTAATATGAAAATGACAAATGAAATTTAATGTATGTATTGTATGTATTAGACTAAAGAAGAAAGCCTTCATTATATATTTACAAATACATTTAAGATTTTAGTAAGTAAATAAAGAAGCAAATATAATTCATTTACGATATTATTAAACAGTGTTAATAGATTAAAGATTTTTGACATCCTCCCGCCAGGATGAATTAGAAATTTCTAACGGGTACAAAAGTTGTATTGGCCTTCGTAAAATAGAACCGCTGGAAAGTCTTATCTCACAAGCTCGAATTTTACCATCTCGTCCGGGAAAAACTGTTTGTATAACAGCCAAATGCCAAAGAGGTCGAGGCAACGATGAATCTTCCACCAGTACCACATCTCCAACTTGCAAGCTGGAATTCGCGCAATTTTTAGCATGATGCAACGTTCTCAATTGCAAAAGATATTCTTTAAACCAACGTCTTTTAAAAGCAGCTAAGAAAAGTAGACGCTCTTTCCACTGCTTTCGTAGTCCATCACCAGTTCGATTTTTGCAAGTTATTTCTTCTGAAGGCCTACATCCGCTGTCGCCACCATTGAGAAAATTCGCAGGAGTTAATGGTGCGAGGTCTAATGGGTCATCCCCCATGTACGTTAAAGGCCTCGAATTCACTACACACTCAACTTCCGTGAGCAATGTATGCAGCTGATCGTTGTTTAGGGTGGATCGTCTTACAGCTCCCCTAAGAACCGTTTTGACCACACCTACTAGTCGCTCCCAAAAGCCACCCCACCATGGCGCTCGTTCAACAATGAACTTCCATCTTATTTGAGCGTCACTCAAAAAACCCAGAAAGCGTTCACTAGTTCGTACGTTACTTAGTTGTTTAAATTCAGAAGAAGCCTTCTTAAAGGTTGTAGCGTTGTCTGAATAAATTATGCGAGGAGCTCCTCGCCGAGCAATGAATCGTCTTATAGCAAGAATACAACTCTCTGTAGTAAGATCGTTTGTGTATTCTAGGTGCACAGCACAAACTGCTGCACAAGTGAATAAAAATATGTAAAACTTTTTTCGCTGACCAGATACATCCAGAACATACAAAGGACCGGCGAAGTCAATTCCTGTCACATCAAATGCTTTGGCTGACAGCATTCTATCTTTTGGAAGTGGAGCAAAAGGTTGCGAAGCTGCTTGACCTCGAAGCATCTTACAAACGAAGCAATTTTTGATTATATTTTTCACAAGTTGTCTTCCTCTTATAATCCAGTATTTTGAGCGTAAGTTTGAAAGAACTGCTGAGGTACCACCATGAAAGATTCTTGCATGAAGATCAATCACTATAAGTTTAGTTATATGAGATGACTTCGGCAAGATGATAGGGTGAGCTAGGTTTTGATTAGCTTCAACCTCTTGGAGACGACCACCAACTCTCAAAAAATTGTCGGCATCATCTAAAAATGGAAAAAGAGACAATAATTTAGAATTGGAAGGCATACCCTTTTTTGCTTGAAGAGATGAAATCTCGTTACGAAAGTGCTGGTGCTTGATGGATCCAGTAACTTTCAGCGTTGGCGATATCTTCAGCGGAAATAAAATCAAATTCCCGCTTTCTAAATCTATCGATAGATCGAAAAAAGCAGGCAGTAATACGAAGAAGACGAGTCCATGTACTAAATTCCTTAGCATTCATAACTGGTTCGGCAAACTGTAACTTTACAACTGCTGCGTTTTCATTTTCATCATCTGCATGCAAAGAGAGACCACATACAGCAATTGTATCAGCAATAGGAGTACATGGCCAGACAGACTTATCCTCCATTAGCCAAGGTGGGCCGTTGAACCAAACAGAAGACCGTATGAGAGATGATGCACTAATACCTCTTGTGAGCAGGTCCGCAGGGTTTTCCACACCAGGGCAATGTCTCCATGATGACAATTTTGACAAAGCTTTTATTTCCTTAACGCGATTTTCTACATACGGCTTCCAACGTTTATTTGAACCCATGATCCAATAAAGAACAATTTGAGAATCGCTCCATAAAAAAGTATCAGAAATAGTAATGCGTAAGTTTTCCTTCAAGTAAGCGTGCAGCCGAGCAGCAACCAACGCAGCCATTAGTTCTAATTTCGGTATAGTGAGTTCGTTTTGACCATCGTTCTTGAAAGGAGCAACTCTGTTCTTCGAGCAAATAAATCTAACAGTAATTTGACCGTCACATTGCACTGTCCTCGCGTAAGCTACAGCTCCAAATGCATGCTGACTTGCGTCAGCAAAAACGTGTACTTGTGTTGATCCCTCTCTGCTCGTGGACAAGTGCCTTGGAATACCTATTTCGTTAAGTTCGTTTATCTCGTTCCGACAGGTCTCCCAAATGCATTGTAAGTCTGATGAAAGTTCCTCGTCCCAATTTAGTTTTTTGCGCCAAATATTTTGAAAAAGAATTTTGAGTCGAACAGTCCATGGAGAGAGCACACCAAAGGGGTCGAATATTTTTGCCATGATTCGTAACACACTGCGTTTGGTTCCTTGCACGGACACAGAATTCAATAAACTCAGCACTGAGTTAAGATCTACTTGAAGTTCGTCCGTTGCTATAACCCATCGCAAGCCTAGCACCTTTGGAGAAGCAGATAATTGTTCGTCTTCGGAAAAACCATTCCGCACGCAAGCGTTATTAGAATTCCACTTACGTAACTTCATGGACGCACTTTCAAAAATTCCATTGGCTTCCCGATAAACTTGTGTAGCAACAATTTTATCATCCATAGATGCGACAAAATCGTCCATATAAAAACTTTTTTTCAAAAGCTCGCAAATGAATCGATAACGTTCCATCTCTTCGTCACTTCCATTTGCAGACGCACATTGATCTTGAAATTTCAACAAAGCTTCTTTGATTAGTTCTTGAATCATCCCACCCAGAATGTAAGGGCTGCTTTTTACGCCAAATGATAGTCGCGTCATTCGGTAGGTGATTACTGCAGGCAATATTTTCTCATTTACAATCTTTTCGGCAAACCAGAGGAAGCGGTGACTGTCTCTATCTGATGGTTTCAGCATTATTTGTAAAAACGCCTTTTCAATATCTGAAATGAGACCAACTTTTCCAACTCGGAAATTTAAAAGAATGAGCAAAAGATCAGTTAAAAAGTTCTCTCCTACTTCCAAAACGTCATTTAGCGATAAATAATTTGGAGCGTGGGCGGAAGCATCAAAAACAATACGAAGTTTTGTTGTTTCTTTATCTTCTCTGTACACCGGACGGTGTGGTAAATAATACAAAACGTCACCAACCACATCTTCAGACACCCGCTCTGCAATGCCAGCTGATATCATCTCGTTCATAGCTTCATCGTAATCAATAATTTTTCCAGATGCACAAAGTTTTAGCACTAGTGATTGCATCCGTATGAAAGCACCCGTTCTGTTGTTGTGCAGGGGAGTAGAAATGGCTTTCCACGGAAGAGATGCTTCAAACCTGTCACCTTTTCTACTAATATGTAAGGAAACATCGCCACTTACCTCTTTTTTATCTTCTGATAGTATTCCCAAACCGTCAAGCCGCCACAATCGTTGTATATCTTCACAGGCACATATGTTAAGTGACGTTGCACAGGTGGAATCGGATAATTTTTGTTCTGTGGTCGATGGTCCTTGAATAGTCCAACCCAAAATGGTGTTTATTGCTGTTAACCTCTCTGTGAGACGCTTGTGTTCACCTGTTGCGAACTGCCAATAAGCATCGGCACCAATGAGCACGCTAATCCCATCTTCTAGTGTTGGTCCATGAGCACGATTATCAGCTAAAGTCAGCTTTACTGTTGAAATAATTCGATCGTTTGTGGGCTCAGATAGCCCATCGAAACAAATAGCTGGAACCTCAATCGCATCTATCACTACGGCTTGATCATCAAATTGGCTACGAAGTACTAACCGAACTCTGTTACAGATCTTGCTTGGCTTTGGTTTTTCACTTCCGAAGGTTATCACGCTCAAATTATGCTCTCCCACAATTGGTAAATTCAAACGACGTGCCAGCGTTGACTTAATAAACGAGAGCTGGCTTCCTCCATCCATGACAATGCGAACGAACATAGAAAAGGTAGAACTTTCACTACTTGCATAAGCACATGCTGTTTGTAAATATGTAACACCTTTTTGCAATCGATCAGATGTGTACAGGTTAATGGCAGAATCGTTGTTTATACTCACAGATTTTATATTATTTTTTGGACAATAAGAAGGGTCGCACATACTGGTAGCATGATGTCCATTACACGTTTTGCAAGTAATTCCTTTTACTCTGCACATCCTCGAGTTGTGACCTTTTTTGCAGCATCGAAAGCACCTTCCCTCAGCAACAAGCATTTTTTTCTTTTCAGGAATACTTTTTGTGCAGGAACAATCCTTGGCATCATGATTTGTGCTACTACAAAATATACAAGAATTATTTTCTTTCTCAGAAGTAAACAAACCTAATGCTGTTTTGACAGGTCTTGAATTTGTATTAGTCACGGTCGATCGAGATAGATGTAGCTTTGCCTCATTTGCCTTTTCAAGAGATTCTACTTCTCGTTTAAGAAACTTCAAAAGGCAGTTTACCTGTATGTCACCAATCGTTTTCGAAGAATTTTCTGAGGCGGAAGAAACACTGGCTGCATCATCTTCGTTATCCGAGCGATGAGAATTTATGTTTGAGTCCTCGTAGTAGCGATGGAAATCGACTCGCAGTTCGTTGGGAATGCATCGCAACAAAACACCTTTCAACATAACAAAATAATTAGACGACGGGATACCTAATGATGAGAGCGAGCGAGTAGAAGATAAGACCGAGGTGTATAACCGTCGCAGACCAACAGCATCTGTCTTCGAATTAACGGGTTGAATAGAGAGCAAACGTTGCATCGTGAAATCTATAATCTTCTCGTTGTTTCCGTATTCTTCTTTCAATAATGTAATAGCTGTAACGTAGTTGGCTTCTGATGGAGTGAGACCAGCTAATGTTTCTGCTGCTTTACCTGTCAATACAGTTTTGAGATAATTAAATTTATCGATGGTACTAAGAGAAGGGTTTTCATGAACGAGAACACGATATTGTTCCCAAAATGGAACCTAATCTTTAAATTCGCCAGAGAACTTCTTTGGCTGCAATTTTTTTAATTTAATTGCATTGAAATTCGATGGCGGGATAGGTGGCAGAGGAGGAAGTGGTGCTGTTGTTTGAGTGGTATCGTTAATATCGTTGATTGTAGGTTGCCCTTGACAATGACGAAGCTTAGACAGGCGACACCTAAGTCGTGCGATTGTAGATATTGCTTTGTCTTCGTATTCCGCTACAGTATCAGCTTCTTTTCCCATGTCATCTGATTTTATTAACGGCACCACATCACCGTTTGCTTTTTTAAGCTTTCATGAGTGGCTGTGAGCCGCTCTAACAGAACACTTAATTCCTCCTCGATTTCATCTATATTCGACGTTTCTTTTATTTTAGAGTCATCAGATTGTAGGTATTCGTTGCAAGTTGGAGATGTGGTACTGGTGGAAGATTCATCGTTGCCTCGACCTCTTTGGCATTTGGCTGTTATACAAACAGTTTTTCCCGGACGAGATGGTAAAATTCGAGCTTGTGAGATAAGACTTTCCAGCGGTTCTATTTTACGAAGGCCAATACAACTTTTGTACCCGTTAGAAATTTCTAATTCATCCTGGCGGGAGGATGTCAAAAATCTTTAATCTATTAACACTGTTTAATAATATCGTAAATGAATTATATTTGCTTCTTTATTTACTTACTAAAATCTTAAATGTATTTGTAAATATATAATGAAGGCTTTCTTCTTTAGTCTAATACATACAATACATACATTAAATTTCATTTGTCATTTTCATATTAAGATCAGTATTTAATTTGCAGTCATCAGATTCGGTAACTTTTCTTATTTTTATAGTTTGTAAACCTTTCCTAAATTAGTGAATTAAAGTATTATGAAATATTAAACGGATCGTCTTTTCTTTCTAATTAATTGAATTTGGGTTAACGTTTTTCAATTGATTGATTAAACGCGGTTGCAAACGAACGTTGAACGAACGAAATGGATTTCGCTAGTCGCGCTCTTTACTAATTTGGTTACTTGACCACGATAAGAAGTACGACTAGCGAAATCCATTTCGTTCGTTCAACGTTCGTTTGCAACCGCGTTTAATCAATCAATTGAAAAACGTTAACCCAAATTCAATTAATTAGAAAGAAAAGACGATCCGTTTAATATTTCAAATATTTCATAAATAACAACTTAGTAAAAGAAATATTTGGGTGGTTGCTCAAAGCCAGCAGAGCCTTCAGTCTGTCTGTCAGAGCTTAAATAAATTGGGTGGCGCGACAGTCTAAGAACTAGGGACTAGTGACTTACAACTCTCAACCATTCCTGTCTGCGAGTAATGTTGTCAGGAATGGAGGGGACCTACAGTTTACATGCCGAATCCGAACGGCTAACTTGAGAAAGCACTTTTTCATGACAAGAGTTACTCTTGGAGAATTTGTCGATTAATCGCAAGAGGCAGTACCCGTGAAAAGACTTTAGATAGCATAGGCAGGGATCGAACCCAAGACCTCTGCCATGACAGTCCAACGCACTAACTATCATGCGACGGGTACTACATGATGGTTAGTGCGTCAAAGCTTATTAAATCCAAAAACGTCACCAAAACTGCTGTTGTACAGGATGATGGTTCTGCCAGTATCCGAGACCTAGGCACTCCGATCTTTTAGTCCCTTTGAGAGGAAGGTCTTACGGAGAATTGTTGACTCCCTTATTAGGGGGAGGACGATTTCGACGCGTGAAGCCTTGGATTGCGCAACTGGATAGAGTGCGTTGGTTCCACATTTGCATAAATCCTATTTATTGAGGGATTCTGTAAAATCGTTTATTTCCGAAGATTAAAGAGTTTTTTTTTTCTTGAAAACCACCCGGCTTTAAAAGAAAGGACTATAAAAAGAAAGGAGTATGTATCACACAAACTTTGTTATTTAAAAGAAATGACGCATCAATAACCCTATGCACGGTGACTTGGAGGCAGTAATTTCGCGATATCGTCACAGTTGTTGTACAAATGTACACAACTCAATTTATTTCCGATCAGGCGTACCGCTGTTTCACTGCAAGCTTACATGACACATATGTGCACAGGTCCTCAAAGTTCAAAAAGCGTTTAGTCTCTTGAACTTTGATTTGTGCTTTTAAATACCCTTCAAAATAATGTCAAACTTAAATAAATATCTCATCAATCTGTATCATAAAAATCTGATCCCACATTTTTTTGACACACAAGAAATGAAGTTTAATGTTTAATGTTTTTTATAAATAACCCTTACCAGCTCCTCACTTTTTCAAATATCAGGATTGTAACAAAATGTGGATAAAATTTATTAAATTTCCGAACAAGCATAGAAATGATAAGAACTATATTGATTATTGATAAGCTGCAATAAGTTTGATAAAATCAACCCTCCATTCAATCCTTCCCCAAAATGCAACCAATGATTTAGTTTGATTTAAATATTCAGACCGGCAATAGCAGATACTATCTTTCATCAGTGGAACTAACACCGCTATGGCCCTTTGGGTTTATACAATTAACATATTTCTAGCCGCATTTGCCACGGCTTTAATTTTGATTAAACGACGTTTTTCCTATTGGAAACGCCGTGAAATTCCCCATGATGAACCACATTTTCCCGGTGGAAACATCGATTGCAGCTCTAATACCAGTAAAAGTGTTCAACGAAACTACAACAAGTTCAAAACAACTGGGCCATTTGGTGGCTTTTTCATCAATCTCCATAGAGCTGTTGTCCTTTATGATCTTGACTTAATAAAAGATGTCCTTGTCAAGGATTTCCACAATTTTCCCGAACGCGGTTTGTTCCACAACGAAAAAGATGACCCACTCAGTGCAAACTTATTTCGTTTAGACGAAACCAAATGGAAACAACTACGCAGCCAGCTTTCTCCTTCGTTTTCTGGAATCAAAATGAAAGACATGTTCTTGACGATTTTGTCGATTGGTCAAAAGTTGGTTCAAGCCCTCGATGATGTTATTGATGTTGAAAATTCCACTGTGGAAATGAATGAAATCATCGGACGATATGTAACGGATGTAAATGGAAATTGTGTCTTTGGATTGGATTGCAACAGTCTTAATGATAAAAATGCTGATTTCTTTCGAACCATCAAATCAATATCTGGGACGAAACTCCATTCTAAAATAGTGAATTCTTTGATATCGAGTTTTCCGAAATTGGCTCAGAAGTTGCGAATGCGGGAGACTCACGAAGACTTGAATGACTTTTTCATTCGTATTGTGCGTGAAACCATTGAATATCGTGAAAAGAATTCGGTCAAACACAATGACTTTCTGAGTTTGATGATCGAGCTGAAAAACATTGATGGGGGCTTGAGTATTGAGCAAATGTCCGGACAAACGTTTGCGTATTTTTCTGCTGGTTTTGAAAACTCTACCGCTGCTATTGTCGTGACATTGTATGAACTTGCACTAAATCAGGATGTTCAAGATAAGCTGAGGGATGAAATTACAAACCGAATGGAAAAATTCCGACAGAAATTAAGCTTTGATTGTATGATGGAAATGCGTTATTTGAAAAAAGTTGTTAAAGGTTCGTTAGAGTGTTGATATTTTTCCGTACATTGTTGAATAACTTAAATCAATCTTAAATTTATTTACAGAGAGCCTTCGAAAACATCCTGTTGTTCCGTATCTTTTGCGTTTAGCTAAAAATGATTATCAAACGTCTCATCCAAAATACGTTATTCCGAGTCAGACGCTTATAATAATTCCCATTGAAGCAATTCAAAATGATCCGGATGTGTATCCTGAACCGGACCATTTTGATCCAGAACGGTTTCGATCCGAAGAAATTCATCAACGGAATATCGCAGCATGGTTGCCATTCGGAGTCGGTCCGAGGCATTGTATAGGCTTGAGATTTGCCAAAATGCAAATCTATGTGGCTCTTATTCTGTTGATTAGCAGTTACAGGTTTTATACAACTTGTGATTGTGATAGAACAGCAAATCCCTTGCCAGTGGATGGGAAGAAATCAAGTGGTCAGATTTATTTACGTGTGGAACGTATTTAGAAGTAAACTATCTACAATCCACTCTTATCTATTTAATATGTCTTCTTAGAAGTGTACATTGAATAAAATTATCTTTTATTGCAACTCCAATAATTCAATGATTGAATGAATATTTATTCATAATTGATAAATCAATAATCAATATTTGCAATCTACAGTTGATTATTTATTTACTGATACTTAAGTGGGGGTAGATTAGTTTGTGTATTTATCAAAGGAATGATACGGAAATAAACAAAAAAAAAATTATATTAAAAAAAAGTTAATCAAAGCTTTTTTATTGAGACAATATTGTTCTAAAATACCTATGAATTGAATACCTACGTATTCGTTGCTAGAAAAAGCTCGTAAAATTCTTTGACGGGTACGTAAATCAAACTCAAGGCAAAACGTTGACCCCAGTTAAATTATTTTTGAAGATATTTTGCAGATTGTATTTTAAACTTAATTTTTTACTGGCATAAAAAGAGATTGATCCAGTTAGATTAGATTATTAGTATTTGGCAGCAAACAATGAAAAAATTAGCTGAGACTTCCATGCCTTACTCTATGCTCGCAGCAGAGCTTCCTGTTAGTTCGACGCTACCAGAAAGTGTCATGAGAGCGTAAACGATTTTATGCAACGAAACTTCTTCGGCACTCGTGTAGTTGCAAGAGTACTGAAAGACCTTGATATACACAAATCCGCTGGCCTGACTAGTATTCCCTTATTGTTCTGAAGAACTCTTCAATGCTGGCAAGTAGGTGGAAAACTGCATTTGTCCAACCTGTAACTTAAAAGGGTGAACCCCCTTACTGGAACTGTAGACGCCATCGTTGATTCCATCTCGGGAATTCCTCCGCTGCCGTCTAGATAGGGAGAGGTGCCTAAGTGGAAACACCACTCCCCACCTCTCTCTTAAGTAAGTAAGTAAGTATGGATTTCGTACCAATATGTCCACTGCTGATCTCATGGTTTATTTCACCGAACAGTGGAACAAACCTTGACTTCGTCTCGGGGAAAGTAATATTATTGTCTTGATATTTTAAAAGCATTTGATAGAGTTTAGCACCAAGCTTAAATAACTTGCATATTTGGGCAGGTCCCCAACAACAAGTATAAATCTCTTGAAAAGAATTCAAAAAAGGGCGATAGAACTATAACAGAAGTATTTATTTCAATCGAAAACCACAGCAATGTTTCATGCCCTTCCTTGATTTATCGATATTTTTATAAACAGTATTCTGTAGTACCCATGGAATGATAATGAGTGCGTTGGACTATCATGCCAGAGGTCTTGGGTTCAATGCCTGCCTGTAACATCTTAAGTTATGCGCGCATGCCCTAACAGAGGAGAAAGCTCAAGATACCAAAGACATATTTTTCGAGCTCTTGGACAAGACATATGAGCAGTGCCCTGGCTATGATATTAAAATTGTCTTAGGAGATTTTAATGCCAAGCTACGAAGAGAAGACTTTGGTTGCATAATCAAGAGATACAGCCTGCACGACACCACCTCCAACAACGGATTTAGGCTGGTCGATTTCAGTGCACGCATCTCAATATCAACAAGGGGACATGGAAATCTCCTGACCAATCAACCGTCAACCAGATTGACCATATTGCGATGACCGTACGACACTTCTCCAGTATACAGGATATCCGAACATTCCGAAAGGCCAACATTGACTCGGACCACTACCTCGTTGTAGCCAAGGTACGGCTACGGATTTCCGGTCCAAACCAAAACAAGGAAGTACTGTTAGAAGTTCGATCGAGTCTCTAATAACCTCTTAAGGAGTCCTATGCTGCCTGCATTAAGCATTGCAAACCAGTGGCAACATTGCCTTGCAGCCATCAGAGATGAAGCCTCTAAAGTGCTAAAAAACTTCCCAAGGGTACCAGCCACGAACCGAAGCCTGTAAGGACGATCAAGGAAACATCGTAGTAGAACCGCAGTCTATGTTGAGAACATGGAAAGACCACTTTCCAAATTAAATAACGGCGATGAGGATCAGGGATGCAGAATGACGATGGAGAATGCACGCTGCTCTATCAAGGTCGGAAAAGATCTCACTGATGCATTTGATGTCAAAAAAGGTTTTAGACCAGACGATGCACTGTGATGCGACTTCTTCAATATCGTTCTGGAAACGCCGTTAACACTAGAGGCACAATCTCAAGGGTCCATCCAATTACTCAGATACGCAGATGATATTATTATATACATAATTGGAAGATCAAAGCGTGATGTCAGTGGAGCGTTTTTGAGCATTGCGACGGAAGCGAAGAAGAATTGTTTGGTGGTCAATGAGGGCAAGACCAAGTATATGCTGTCATCAAAAAAGGACACTGAACGACGACGTCTTGGACAAAACGTCACCATGGACAGCTATAACTTTGAGGTAGTTAAGGACTTTGTCTACCTAGGCACCGCTATTAATGCAGACAACGACACCAGCGCTGAAATCAAACGAAGAATAACTCTTACAAACCGCTGCTTCTTTGGACTTAGAAGACAATTGAGAAGTAAAGTCCTCTCTCGAGCATCCTAAATCACCATCTGTAAGACACTCATCATCCCGGTTCTCATTTATGACGCTGAGGCCTGGACAATGTTAAAGAAAGATGAGAGCGTCTTAGGATGCTTCGAGAGAAAAATTCTTCGGGAGATTTTCGGTCCCGTACGCATAGATGGAAAATGGAGGAGAAGATATAACGACGAACTGTAAGGGCTGTACAGCGACACTAACCTAGTTAGCAGAATTAAAGTCCAACGGCTTAGATCGCTCCCGCCTTTAAGGTCTTCGAATCCAATCCCGAGGGAAGGCGCAGTAGAGGATCACCGCTACTCATATGGCGCACTCAGGGGGTGAAGACCTCAACCAACTTAGCGTGCGAAACTATAGGCAGCTAGCCAGGGACCGAGCTGGCTGGAGACGCATGTCGGTTGATTCCCAGATTCGCCCCGGACTGTAGCGGCACCTTAATAAGGTAAGTAAGTAAAGACAACAGTACTAGCGCACAGGAATGGTTGAGAGTTGTCAGTCACTAGTCCCTTGTTCTCAAACGGATTGTTGCGCCACCTAATTTAAAGTAAGTACAGGTTATTAATAACCCCTTGTTGTGTTTGCAAATTATAAAAAAAAGTCGCTAGCGTTATTGGTTGGTGATATATGTACTTTATGTGTACCAAAATGTACACACTTAATTTTCTGTATAATCTGTGTTCCTGACATAATTCACGACGAAAAAATCTTCCCGAACGCACAGACTAGACACGGTATTTGTGTGTCGCACGCTTTCGTACGACGTGGCCCCATAAAATAAATTATACTTGTTGGAGCCACGTCGCACAAAAACGTACGACAGTAGTTTCTTCGTGTTGTCTCGTATTATCTCCTGTGTTTTTAGTAAGTGTTACATAAGTGATTGCGCAAGTTGTCATAATATTCGTACAGTTATAGGTTTCTGAAAAATAAGCATTTGAAATGGAAAGACAAAATTTGAATGAAAATGAGGTGGGAAGGGAACCAGAAATGGAAGAAAGTGACGAAGATTTTTCAAGCGACGATTTTGAACTTTGATGATAATTGGCTACCAAACGATGATCCTAACTCAGATACTGACTCGGAACATGAAGATTTTAACGCGGTTGATGCGGAAATTCTAGAAGGTGAATTCTAGAATAGACGTGCCTTCAACAATCAGGAGGATGATGAGGAGGTTATACAACTTATAGTTTTGGAAACAAATAGGTATGCAGAGCAGCAAATACATCGCGTTCCAATAACTCGTGCATCAAGAAAGAAGAAATGGGTTCCGACAAACGCCACAGAGATAAGAAAATTCCTCGGGCTTTTACTGTGGATGGGCCTTGTAAAGGTGGGATTGTTGGAAGACTATTGGTCGAGAAAAATCTTTACAATTTTGGCATTCCTGCTCAAACTATGTCCAGAAATCGGTTTCAACTTCTTCTAAACTTCATTCATTTTATTGATTTTACTGACAACACGTCCATAGCGGCAGGAGATAGAATTGGAAAAATAAAATCTCTTCTGGACATTCTGCAGACGAAGTTTCAGAGGGTGATTATACCCGGAGAAAATATGGTCATAGATTAAACGGTAATTCCTTGGAGAGGCAGCCTAGTCTTCCGACAATATATACCAAACAAAGCTCATCCTTATGGTATTAAGTTATTAAAACTTCGCTCGACAAAAGGATTCACTTGGTCTACTAAAATTTACTCCGGCAAAAGCTCAACAGGTGTTCGAGAAGTTGGTTTGGCAAAAAATATTTGTGAAGAACTAAGTTCTTTATTGAAAGTTGAAGGTCGCACTCTATTTGTTGACAATTTTTATACGAGCTACGAACTGGCACGCTCCATGCTTGACCAAAAAACGCATGTAGTTGGGACACTTCGAGCGAACTAAAAATTCTGCTCAAAAGAGGTTATGAATGCACAGCTAAAGAGAGGAGAAATGGTAGCACGTGAGGAAGAAAACGGCATTGTTGTTCTAAAGTGGAAGGACACCCAAGATGTCAGGATGCTATCGACAAAACATGCTCCTGTTATGGCTGCCGTATCTGACCAATCGATTCCTGACCCAAATAATCCATCAACCAGTAGAGGCAGGAGAATAAACCGACGCCAGGGAAATCGTGAAAAGCCTCTTGCTATTATTGAATATAACCAAGGCAAGTCGGGCATTGATCTATCGGATCAAATGGCTTCATATGCTACGACACTGAGAAGAGGTCTCAAGTGGTACAGAAAAGTTGCCATTGAATTTTTGCTCGGAATGGCAGTTGTAAGGGTTTTTTTAGTTTACAAAAAAGCCACTAAAAGTGTTATGCAAATTAGAAAATTTCGGGAGCACGTTGCTGAAGGATTATTGGACCTTCTTTCTCCACAACCCGTTGCTTCAAAGAAACATTATATTGAAAAAAGAAAGGATGCAAATGGTAAAACCATAAGACCGGCTTGCGTTTTGTGTTATGCCCAAACAAAAAAATCCTCTGATAGAAAAACTGCTATGAACAGCATAAAAAGAAAACAACATTTTGTCCAGAGTGCCCCAACAAACCCCAGCTATGCGTTACTTGCTTTCCAAAATATTCACATTCAAAAAGGTAATTTACATAAAATATATCTTCAAATTAGTTAATTTCAACTGATTTCTTTTTAGACAGTAAACCTGAATCTTTGGGAATTTTGAAACAAATTTTAGAATAAGTAATAGTGAACCAATTAATTTTTAATTTTAACTTAATTTTTTGAATGAAATAATATTGTTATTTTTTTTAATTTTTTTTTTTCTGAATAATAAAAAGTTATAAAAATGAAGTATATGAACAAACACGAAGAAGAAATTTCACTCTTATTTATTTTCCTAAAAAGTTATCCTACAGCCACGAAATTTAGACCAAAATATTCACCAGAAACCACACAATCCGAAACCCATACAAAATCCCATATACTGTCGCACAAAAACGTACGACATGGCCTGAACTGAAGTACTAGGTGTCGCACGAAAATGTGCGACGTGGCTTCTGGGGAATTATGAGGTGTCGCACGAAAACGTACGACATGGCAGTCAAAGTGAAAAAAATCGTTTATGGCAACGTCATTTAAGTCAGCCTTGATGAAATTACCTAATGTTTGAAGATCCGAAATAATTCTTTTTATGAAAACAATATTTTGCAATCATATAATTCAATAACGTCATTCGGTGCTTTATTTTACAAAACGCAGTTCCGGGACTCAAAGTGGCGAAGACGATTAATTGAATTTGAAGAATCGTATTTAGTAATAACAAAACTTTATTTTGGTCTATAGTCAACAATTAATCAATTAGTAAACACTGCATTTAACCAGTGTACAAGTTTATTCATAATTCTAATTGAGCTATTTTTAGAGTACGTTTTTTTCAAAAAGCTTTTAACTTATCAATTGAAAGCTTTGAGCAAAATTTGTATATAGCTTCTTTTTTCAGCAAATTGACGTGCTATGTATTTTAATTCTAATTTAACACTCAACGGTGAACAAGGTCTTAAGTGAAAAATTATGGTTTTTATCGCCACATTTGCGTGTCTCTTAATAACTATTGCGATTTTATTGGGAATTTTCATCCAACGAAGGTTTACCTACTGGAAACGTCGTGGAATTCCGCACGAAAAGCCAATTATTCCCTATGGCAACATTAAGGGCTTTATGAAAACACGCCTTTTACGGGACATAATGCAGGAATACTACCAGAAATTCAAAGGCTGTGGACCATTTGTTGGAATGTACTTCTACATAAATCCAGCTATTCTGGTGTTAGATCTTGACCTGGTTCGTGATATTCTCATCAAAGACTTCAATAACTTCACTGATCGTGGAGTTTACTGCAACGAACGCGATGATCCACTATCGGCTCACTTATTTTCGTTGGAAGGTGAGAAATGGCGCGCAATGCGCAATAAAATGTCACCAACTTTTACATCGGGCAAAATGAAATTTATGCTGCCCATAATTTTAAATGTTGGTGATGAACTTCTACAAGTGCTTAGTAATACAATTGAAAAGGATTCAGTTGTTGAAATGAAAGACATATTGGCGCGATTCACAACTGACGTCATCGGAACATGTGCGTTTGGAATTGATTGCAATAGCTTAAAAGATCCCAACGTAGAATTTCGTACCGTTGCTGTGGGAGCTTTTACAAAATCAAGACACAGCAGTATCGTTGAGGGTTTTATGATTGGATTCCCTGAGATAGCGAGGAAGCTGGGTTTGCGGGTAATTAATGACGATATTCATGAGTTCTTTATGCGTATTGTAAGGCAAACTGTGGACTATCGGGAGAAGAACTCAGTCAAACGGAATGACTTTATGGGCTTGATGATAGAATTGAAGAATTCCGGCACTGGACTGACTGTGGACCAGATTGCAGCTCAGGCATTTATTTTCTTTGTAGCTGGGTTTGAGATATCTTCTGCAACTATGGCTTTCGCCTTGTACGAATTGGCTCTCAACCAGGAGATCCAAGTCAAGCTGAGAGCTGAGATTGATGCCTGTTTCGATAAGAACGATGATCATTTTGTTTATGAGAATATGAACGAAATGCCATACCTGGATAAAGTTATAAAAGGTTATTACCTACTGTTGTTTTACTAAAAAAATAAATATATGAATAATTTTGTTTTCTTCTTTCTAGAAACTCTGCGGAAATACGCCATCAATGTCACCTTAGTGAGAAAATGCTGCAACGAATATCAAACTAGCAATCCTAACTTCGTCATACCAAAGGGAATGCTGATATTGATCCAAAGTCATGCTATTCAAAACGATCCCGAAATATATCCAGATCCCGATAAATTTGATCCTGAACGTTTTACTCCAGAGGAAATTCAAAAGCGACACCCTATGTCTTGGCTACCATTTGGTGATGGACCACGAAATTGTATTGGTTTGAGATTTGCAAAGATGCAAGTCAGTGTTGGACTTGCATTGTTGATAAGAAATTTCAAATTCCATTGTTGTGAAAAAACTCCAGTTCCACTTGAATTTGATATAACGAATCCGATGCTTGCTTCGAAGGGAGGTATACCTTTAAAAGTGGAAAAAATAAAGTCGTAAGAAAATATTAATGTTTTGAGAGTTAAATTTTGGGTTAAGTTCAAAAAGAAAAGTTCTAGTGTGAAAAAGGAGTAAGCGAGCTGAATATTAGGAACACAGCCCAATGCAGCTTAAGTAAGTCAAGTTAAGCATTGCGTTTGATGGTTGTAGTTCCAGGACAGCGTTTACTTGTCAAATAAATACCACAGATTTTTCTTGTCTTAATTATAAGTTTCATACCGTTTGAAATTCCTTCAAAACTATTGCCAATTTACCACATTTGCCATCAACACTATTAAATAATTTCCTCGAAATAAAAATACAAATAAAAAAATAAGACAGAATAAAGGACTAATAGAATCCAAATCCATTATCGACGAAGGATTGAATAATTTATGTCTGGAATTTCAAATCTCATGCATAGCTAATGTGCGAATCCTTAAAGGTTAGCTATTAATTCTCTTAAAATCTTCACCAAATATGTAGCTATGTTGTATGTAGTGTAGGATACCTTTACTTTATTTCTTAAACTTCCTCTATTCCTCTAAGCAAGCTATGAAAAAAAAGAGCTTCCGGCGTTTTATCACACCCCTCTCTAGTGGGGAAATATATATACACCATCGCCAGCAGTCCTTCAATTTCAAGTAAATTGTATAATAAAGTAGCAAAACCGTTTCGTCGCCATCTACATTATCGCTTCAAGCTCATCCGTGTTTAAGGATGATGCCAATACCAACCACCGAGCTCTCAAGAGCTGATATTGGATAACTCGACACTTCTTTTGGTATGCCTGTGGCCCCATTCAGATTCAGGTATAGACATGGTTTTTGGATTTGTTGGCTTTAAACGGATTGATTGATGATTCCTCCACCTCACTCTATCTTTCCTAATCTATTTATATAGAAAGACATTTACAGCGTGTATAAGAGAATCACACTTATTTAGGTGTACCCTTTGTGTATGTGAACTATGTTTAAGCAATTTATTGAGATTGATCCCTGAGCGAATTCCATTGCGTGGTCCTAGACATTTAGTTTTGAATTTGCCAACATTTAATCTTTAGCTTACGTTTCACTATTTGATTGCATTTTGTAAAGTTAATGTTGTTTTTTTTTAACTTGATCATCTAAACAATTCTTAATGCTGTAGGGTTGATGCCTGGGACACCGAAGCATGCCACCATTTGCGATTCCTTTTAATCTGCTACAAATCAAAATGTTTCTAATATACATTTTCCCCTTTCCATTTTCCCCTTGATCTTCTCTTGCGACATAATTTTTCTTGTACTCCAGCCGGCGGCGAGACCAACCACTCTTGAGTCTTTGTAGCGGAGGATCGGTCTTTCTCATTGTCTTCAACCTGAGGGCTGGGATCCGAAGATTTTCTCTGCTGTGGCTGAGACATCCACTTCTTAATAAAGATTGTACAGTTCACGATTGAGTCTTTTCCCCCATTCCCCCTCTTAGCATAGGTATAAGACGAAATATTCGACAAAGGATTTTTCTCTCGAAAGTGTTCAATATTAATTCGTCCTTTTGAACTTCTCGTTCAGCACTCGGCGCCGAAGAGTAGAACTCTTTAAATTAAACTTTTGTATGGTATGCACTTTGTCTTTCGAGTAAGGAGTATTTAACACCGAAGTAGTTGGCGTTCTTCTTGTGTTTATTCCTTGACTATCTGGAAATTACTAAACTAACACTGAATTTTTGCCTTAATTGGTGGACAGATGGGGCTTTTTTTGTATAAACTTTGTTTTGCCATCATTCAATTTAAGACGCGTTTTGCCTGCTCACACAGACTTATTTGGACAAGCCGATGAGTTAAGTCGTATCCATAGCCAACTAATTGAATAACTGTTAAAGACAATGCCTTTCAATGAACACGATTCTTACTTACTTCCTTAAACCGCTAAAGTCATGTGTCAACTAGGGCCTTACCCTACAAACTTCTCCATCTAACTCGGTCCTTAGCTAAAAGTCTCCAGTTTCACGCTCCAAGTTGGGTGAGGTCACTTCCCACTTGTGCGCGCCACCTGATTCGCCGTCACATTATACTGCGCTGTCCTGTGGGTGTGGAATCGAAGACTATCCGGGTGGGAGAATTGGTTTCCATGCGCTCTACTTGCCCCAGCCATCTTAATCGTTGAACTTAGCCCTTACAGCTCGTCGTTTCATGTTCTCCTCCACTCTCTTTTGATGCATACGGGACCGTTGATCACACGAAGAACTTTCTCTCGAAACGACCCAAGGTGCTTTTATCCGCTTTTGCCATAGTCCATGCTTATGCACCGTAAAGCAGGACGGGGATGATAAGGGTCTTATATAATGACACCTTGGTAATTCGAGAGCGGAATTTGCTGATCATTTGTTTTCTTAGCCAAAAGAAACAGCGATTCGCAAGAGTTGTTCTTCGGTTAATCCCAGCACTGGTATTATTTTCTGCGTCTACAGCGGAGCCCAGGTAGACGAAGTCCTTGACTACCTCAAAGTTACGTCTGTCGATAGTGACGTTTTGACCAAAACGTCGGTTTTGTAGGTTCTTTCTTAACGACAGCATATACTTCGTTTTGCCTTCATTAACTGCTAAGCCCATTTTTGTCGCCTCTGCCTCAATACTCTTTAAAGGCTCATTGATATCACATTGAGTCCTTCCGATTATGTCAATGTCATCAGCATCATCAACAGACTTTTGAAAGTGTTGACGTGTGAGCTGTGCACTATTCTTTAAAGTACGATGTTAAAAAAATCAAATGACAGCGCATCACCTTGTCTAAGGCCTTTTTTGATATTGAAAGGTTCTGTAAAGCTCTTTCCAACCTTTATGAAGCAGCGTGAATTCTCCATGGTCACCCTGCACAAACGGAAGAGTTTGGCAGGGAAGCCAAAACTGGGCATGGCTCTATGCAGCTCGTCCCTGTAGATGCTGTCATATGCGGCCTTGAAATCGATTTAAAAAGATGGTGGGTGTCGATTTGGTGTTCTTGGATTTTTTCAGGATCTGCCGTAATGTGAATATTTGATCTTCTGTGGACTTTCCTGGTCTAGAACCACACTGCTAAGGACCTATCAAGTTGTTGACGATGGGCTTTAGACGTTCACATATTACGGTAGAGAAGATTTTGTAGGCGATGTTAAGTAGACTAATTCCTCTATAGTTGGAGCAGTTTATAGGGTCTCCTTTTTTCAGGACAAACAGTTACAAAAGCGAACCTAGGGCGAACGACAAAAGAAAAAAAAAGACAAATAATTACAAATTGTTTAATTGCGGTTCCCGAGAGGATTTGTTTAATGTTTTTGTTTTATTTAAGTTAAGTCGCCAGAATTTCAGAAGTAGCCAAATCAACTGACTCTTCCTCCAAGATGCAGTGTTCTTTTATAGGGCATCCACTGTCTTCAAGTGATTTTCCGTGTTTTCCAATCTCCACTGTCGAGCTCCTGGAAGTTTCCTGCCATTTCTGTCCAGCTGTCACCAAATTAATTTTCCGCAGGTCACAACTAATCGACTATATAATCGTTTCTTCGTATTCGGCATTAAATTCCCTTTCGATTGATGTGCCATACTCCTTAGTTCGTCCAGATCTAAATTTCCTAATGTAATTCGCCTGAAATGAATTTCTTTAAAAGAGATTTTTGATTAGCTACCGGATCTTCTGAACGGTTTCATTTAACCGCTCAGTCGACTTTTTAGTTCCGATGTGTGGATTGTGGAACACAATCAAGCCAGGTGGTACCGAATGTCAAATGTCATTTTTGTTACTTTCATTCATTTTCGCACATAACCATTAAATGGTCAACAAAACTCCCTACTGCTAATTAATTCCATTAATTCATTATTAATTTAATAGTGCACAGGTATGCAAACTCTATACACCACGGTGCGGTGTCCAGCATTGTTGTTTGGCGAGTCCCTCACGGGCGGATTACTTGGCTGGCGGTGCAGATGGTAAATTCGAGGTTCCATTTATCGGGCATGCTTACTTCCAACTATATCTTACAGATAAGTCGCTGCAAGATCCTAACCAATTTATCTCCAGCTGTTTTAAAGCAGCATTGAAGCCATCCGCTCCAGTGGCTTTATTAGACTTCAACTTAGATGGCAATCTTTACTTCGTCTAAGTCGGGAGGACGGGATTTTTGGCTTTCGTCGTCTATATCTTCTGTCTTCGTCGCCGTTATACAGTCTGCAGAAGTAGTCCTTCCATATCCTCAGCATTGACTGCGGTTCCACTATGATGTTTCCACTTTCGTCTTTGCAGCCTTCGGTTCTAGTTTTATGTACCTGTGAATTTCGTTTCGCCTGTTCATAAAACTTTCGAACCTCATTCCTGCTTTTATACCTCTCAACATCTTCGACCGCACGCTTCTCATGCTCTCTCTTTTTCCTTCTGAGAAGTCGGCGTTCCTCTCGCCTCTTCTGCTCATAGAGCTCACGAGCAGCTCTCGTCCTTTTATGCAGCGCCGCCGCTTTGCGTGCCTCTTGTTTGGCTGCATTTAACTCGGTCGGAAAAGGATTTGGCGATCTCTGGCGATTGTAGCCGTTCGACGTTGTATCTTCTCCCAGCACCTCCCTGTTTTGCCTTGGGTCTGGAAATTCGAAGTGCTACCTTGGCTACAACGAGGTAGTGGTCCGAGTCAATGTTAGCTCTCAGAAAATTCGAACATCCATGATGCTAGAAGCGTGTCTGACGTCGATCGCAATATGGTCAATCTGGTTGACGGTAGATTGATCTGGAGAAGTCCAAGTTCCTTTGTGGATGTTGAGGTGTGGAAAACGCGTACTGGCTACCATGACATTTCGCCCCGCAGCAAAATCTATGAGCCTGAATCCATTGTCGGAAGTGTTGTCGTGCAGGCTGTTCTTCCCGATTATTCCACCAAAGATGTCTTCCCTTATTAGCTTGGCATTAAAATCGCCCAGGACTATTTTAATATCGTAGCTAGGGCACTGCTCATATGTTTTGTCTAAGAGCTCGAAGAACATATCTTTGGTGCTTTCGTCTTTCTCTTCTGTGGGGGCGTGCGCGCATATCAGGCTAATGTTGCCGAATTTAGCCTTGATGCATATGGTCATGAGGCGCTCATTGATGCACCTTTAGCTCAAGACTTCTTGCCCCATCTGGCTCCGATGACGAATCCGCATCCAAGTAAGCGCTGTTGGTTTTCGTGGTAGCAGTCACCATAGTAAATATCGCAGTTTTTCATCCTCTTTTTGCCCGGCCCATCCCATCGTATTTCCTGGATGGCGGTGATATCTGCTTTATATCGTTCTAGAGCCTCCGCTTATTCTTCGGCCACACGGTCTGTTAAGGGACCTAACATTCCATGTGCATATCCGAAGTTCGTTGTCCTTTATTCGTTTGCGTTGGTTGTCAACAGTAAATCCGTCCGTATCCGAGGCTTGTTGGTGCTTCGCAACTAGGTTAAGTAGGCGCGATTATTTTATTCGTTGCAAGAGTGGATTATGTGGAACGCGATTATAGTTTGATAGTTCGTATAAACTACAATTAAACTTATTAATATATGATATTCAAAAGTAAAGGTATGCATCATAAATCAAATATCGCTATGTCAAAAATTTGTGATTAAATATGTCTTCAAACGTATATAAACTTTTTCCGTTCTTGATGCTTCTTTTAATGAATGAAGAAACGGAAATTTATTAAATGCTTAACTCTTAATTTTGTTAATAACTTTACTTTAAAATATAAGTTTTTACAATATAAATTATTCAATACGAAATGCAGTCGCGACCTCCAGATAATGGCGTTGAAAAAAGAATAATAGATATGAATAATGGTTTTTAAGTTTAAGAAAAGAGGAATATGCTGGAAAAACGAGAGAGAGAGAGACTCTGTGGTAGTTCACATATCGCATGTTGTTTCGTTTATATTGCATTCAAGTGCCATCATGTTTGTGGGTGCATTCAGCACTGTCATGTGCATGAACCACTTCAAACTCACATTTTGTAATTCATTGGTCGTTCGTTAGGTGCGCTCATGTAAATGCTGCTTAAATGTCAATTCTATGCTTGATTTAATTGGTTTTTATCATCGAATATTTTCATTGGAATGTTTTGACAGGTTGGTTATCATTTAAACTTTCTGTCATTGGAAACAAATAAATAGAATTAAGCATTTCCCGGTTGGAATAAAACTGTTTAACATATGAAATTCGACTCGTTTAATAACTTTTTAATTTGCAATGATAGATATAACTGATTCCTCAATATTTTATGTTAGAAATATTATTTTACCCAAATGTTGAAGGAGGTACGTAATTAAACATATTAATGTTGAAGGGCTTTTCGAACTTTACATTTTTTGCGTTAAGAGAAATAGGAAGATAAAAGATTTTGAAAATTACGTTAATTTAAGGATATATATTCCCTTTAATCTCTCTAATCACAGTAAAATATACCCCTGTAATACCAACCTAATGTAGGTATACCTTACCTAAATTTTGACATTTCACATTACTCGATTTGGGTATAGGCACGCCAGGTCATATGTGTATTTTTCTGCTCGAGATTATCGTATTTCAACGCTTCACTTGGAAAACTCCATTCCTTATAAAGGTAAGATACACATAATATTTGTCATTGCTCTCACGTGTGTAAGTAATTTTAAACTTTCCCTTTAGAATGTTTGCTTTTCAAAGCCTTAAACATCAGTCGCGTCCAAAAAAGGCGCACCAATGTGGGGGAGTTTTTGTAAGTTTACATCAAACTGCCTTTGCTTTATGGCAAATTTCACCCCACAGCTATCAAGGTAATCAAATTCGTGCTAAGCCGTATATCATTTTATTCACATTTTTTTATCAGTTATTTGATTTATGGAAGCGCGCCGTTTCTTTCCTTTATTTTCTCAACACCGTACCAATATTCTTTTTTAACCAAGCCAGAAAAGTTGAAACGGAAAAAATAGAATTTCCCTTAGCTATGAAAGAGTAACTTAGCTTTGCTACGAAAATGTGAGCAATCGGCATGCAATGGAGATGAGTCTTTGATCTGAGTACACTGAAAAAATGAAGACACTTTATTTATATGATTATTAGAAACGTTTTTAAAATTTCATTTCAAAAAACTCGTAATGTTACTGAATGAAAACGATTCATGAAACTTAAATGAGACCAAGTCAACAAACAGGGATCCAACAGCTTATGAAAGCCTTATCGGCACAAACCCTAGTTAAAAATCGTTAAAAAAATCCCAGTTCCTTGATTTTGTGTACAATTTTTTCCAGTGTACATTTCCTCAATGGCAGGGAAAATGTTTCCAAAGCAATAACGCTCCATAAAAATATTCCTTAAAGGATTCATTCCAGATGTCGCTATTTGCTGAATGAGTTTATATTCATAAAGCTCCCTATGATGGAAGAAGATGAGATTGAGAGTCAGATTCGGAAGGAGCTCGCGGTGCGGTGGAGGCGACTTAAACTAACAATAATTTTGTTGAAAATTGAAATAAAATAGTTTGAGGAAATGCCAAAAATAAACAGAACGAACAATATATTTTCCTACATTTGCATGAAGAAGAAATCATTTTGATGGCGGCCAGTTTTTGTTTCTCGAAGAGAGATAGAAAAGAAAAATTTTGTATCTCATAAATGTTCTTTTGAGAATGACTTTTTAAAAATTTGCAAGTTATCGATTTGATTAAACATAAACTGCCTTGCCGTAGAATTTTGTAAATAAAGATTTTTTAGAAAGATTATAGATCTGACAGTTTGTGATTGATCTAGGTGCATTTGGTTTTACAGACATAAACGTTATTTAACAATAATATTGTAGCTGCGCCATCGTACAGAAAGGGATTTAATTTATCTGATCTCGTCATTCGTTATTAAAACGTCAAATGCAAAAGTTAAGCAATTATCACTACACAACTTGATTTTGTGTTGGAAACAACCGTTGGCCCAATGTTATGACTCGCTAGGACACAAAAATTGCAGCACTAAACCCATAGCCCTACGGCTTGGGGGTTTGTACGTCAAAAATGACCCGGCAACAGGAAAAAAACCTAAATTTTACAAGAGAGACGCGTGAAGCCTCGAAAAATGCTTCTTTAAATCAAATCAAAAATGCTGAAAAAACGTTTCTGCACGGAACTTTTCTTAGACCAGAAATGGTGTAACCCACATATGCCACTTTTGCATTGGAAACATTTGAGATGAAACCCGTTTACGTTACCATAAAATTCAATGAAACAAAACCTCACTGTCAATGTTAAGTGATACTTTCCAAGTATCCAATGAAAGAATATCTAAACTTATAAAATGCAAAGCTTCAACACAAACTGCATTTGATCTAATGAAGACCTAGACCACTACGGTAATTTTAACGGGTGTGTACTATTACAAGTCGCAACTTTGGATACACTGTTTAGACGGCTGCCGTAAAAATGAATCTGCCGACGCCTTGAAACTCACGAAAAAAGAAACACATATAAAATAACATACTTACTTACTTAAGGTGGCGCTACAGTACGGGGCGGACCTGGGCCTCAACCAACATACGTCACCAGCCAGCTGGGACTCTAGCTAGCTGTCTCCAGTTTCGCACGCCAAATTGGTTGAGGTCCTCTCTCACCTGGGTGCGCCACCTGAGTCGTGGTCTTCTTCTTCTGCGCCGTCCCTCGGGATTGCATTCGAAGACCTTCCGGGATGGAGCGCTGATGTCGATTCGCTCTACATGACCCAGCCATCTAAGCCGTTGGACTTTAATTCTGCGAACTAGGTCAGTGTCGCTGTAAAGCGCTTAGAGTTTTTCATTAAATTTTCTCCTCCATTCTCCATCTATGCATACGGAAACAAAAATCACACGCAGAATTTCCTACTTCCATCCTAAGACATTCTCATCTTTCTATGACAGGGTCCAGGCCTCAGCCCCATAAATGAGAACCGATATAATGAGTGTATCATAGATGGTGATTTTAGATGCTCGAGAGAGAACCTTACTTCTCAATTGCCTTCTAACTCCAAAGAAGCAGCAATTTGCAAGAGTTATTCTTCGTTCGATTTCAGCGCTGGTGTCGTTGTACGTGTTTATAGCGGTGCTTAGGTAGACAAAGTTCTTAAATACCACGAAGTTAAAGCTGTCCATGGTGAAGTTTTGTCGAAGATGCCGTTGTTCAATGTCCTTTTTTGATAGCTCATCTCTTCACATCACGCTTTGATCTTCCAATTATGTCAATATCATCTGCGTATCCGATTAATTAGATGGACCTTTCGAAGATTGTGCCTCTAGTGTTGACGGTTGAATTTTGCACAATTATTTCCAGAACGATGTTGAAGAAGTTGCATCGCCTTGTTTAAAACTTTTTTTGATATCAAATGCATCGGTAAGATATTTTCCGACCTTAGGTGCATTCTCCATCTTCATTCTGCACAAACGGATAAGTTTGACAGGGATGCCAAAACTAGACATTACTCTGTAGTGCTCTTCCCTATGGGTGATGTCATACGCGGCTTTAAAATCGATAAAGAGATGTTGTTTATCGATTTGAAGCTCCTTTGTTTTTGCCAACATCTGCCGTAGTGCCAGATTTGCTTGACTTCAGTTAAGATACAGCTTTATTCACTTCGTCGAGGTCGGGTCGGTGGCATTGTTGATCTTCGTCGCCTAGGTTAAGTGGTTCTATCTCCCTTACAGCGAAATTCGGTTCGTCATCGCCGTTATATAATTTGGAGAAGTGATCTTTCCATATTCTCAGCATCGACTATGGTTCTACTACGATGTTCCCCTGATCGTCTTTACAGGCTTCGGTTGTGGCTGGTACCCTTGGGAGGTTTTTTTACCTTTTGGTAAAATTAACGAACCTCATTCATGTTGTGACATCCCTCTATCTCCTCGATCCCGAGCTTCTCGTGCTCTCTTTTTTTCCATCTAAGAAGCCGGTGTTCCTCACTCCTTTCCTGCTCGTGGAGCTCACAAGCAGCTCCCGTTTTCCTGTGCAGCGTCGTTTTGTATGTCTCTTGTTTTGCTGCGTGCGCTTGCCGGCATTCGTCGTCAAACCAGGGGTTTCGCTGTGATGGCCGTGTGAAACCTAGCACTTCAGAGGCGGCATCTAAGATGGCTGCAAGGCAATGTTGCCACTGGTTTTCAACGCTAAATGCAGGCCGCATACGACTCCTTAAGAGGTTATTAGAGACTAGAACGGAAAAGGATATGGCAGTCTCTTGCGATTGTAGCCGTCTAACGTTGAAACTTCTAACAGCACTTTCTTGTTTTGACTTGGACTGGGATATCCGTAGCCGTACTAGCTTCCAGCCTAAATCCATTGTCGGAGGTGTTGTCGTGTAGGCTGTACATCCCGATTGTGCCACCAAAGATGTCTTCTCTTTTTAGTTTGGCGTTTAAATCTCTTAAGACAATTTTAATGTCATAGCCATAGCCAGGGCACTGCTCATAAGTTTTGCTCAAGAGCTCAAAGAATATGTCTTTGGTGTCTTCAACTTTCTCCTCTGTTGGGACATGTGCGCATATTAGGATTATGTTGTCGAATTTGGCCTTGATTAGGATTGTCGTAATGCGCTCGCCCAAACTATTGAAACTCAAGACTTTTTTGTTTTTGCCCGAGTCCAGCAACAAATTCACACCCAAATAGGAGCTGTCTTTGTTCTCGGTCGCAGCAGTCACCGTAGTATATATCGCAGTCTTTTCCGAGTCTTGTTGGTGTTTCGCAACTAATGTATTTTTTACGTGGTCTGGAAGTCACCCCGACGGCACAACCCCCAACCTTGAAGTCATTAGTATAACTCCAAGTACGGGGAGCCAGATAAACCGCTCCTTATTGTCTTTGGCTCCGAACAAGTCGTAGAAGCCCTGTAAGGTGTTCACTAAGTAGTTCAACCTTAATGTTGACACCAGCTTTGATTCCATCTCGAGAATTCGTCCGCTGCCGTCTGGATAAGGAGCGGTGCCTTAGTGGAAACACCTCTCACCCCGTCTCTCAACAATTGTCCACTGGGGTTAAAACCCAATCTCCAGTTGAGGTACTAGGCACCCGATGGTCACCGCGGGGAGGTGAGCGTAGGGGTTGATAGACAAAGGTGGGTTTTGATAAAAAAAACACCTGTGGACGCTTGTGTCCTCTTGAATGTACATGTCTACCGTTTAAACATCACTTAACTTTACTTATACTATTTAAATTAATTAAAAAAAATTCTTCAGTTTATTCATAAACAAACAAAAAATCAGGCTTCAGGTTCGTCAGTCTTCGGGAAAATCTTATTTCTAATTACTTCTCATCAAAAATTGACCCGTGTTCTTCAAGAACTTTTGCATTGTCTTGAAAAATTGTTCTTTCCCGGGCTTTTGGTTCTCCTAGCTGACCCTTTCATCTCTCTGCATTCCTCCAAGAGGAGCAGAATGGATTTATGTTCCCAACTTTAAAAAAAGGGAAAAGAGAAGTTCTTGTTTTGGGTTTTGATTCATCTAAAAGAATAACTTACCTTTCATTTCAGCCACTTTTATACATAAAAACAAGCAAGCAAGATTTATTTATTTCCTAAGACCTAGCAAATTAGTCATCTACAAAACTAGAACAAAATAAGTCAATTTTGAAGTTTAAAAAATAAATCATAATTACCTTCAAAAATTCGGAGGCAATTAACTTCTTCATCGTATATTACTCGTTTGTACAAAACATCCTCAAATACAACTTCAACTAACTTTTGTTTCTTTTTGTTTACGAACAAATACAAAAAGCTGAAATCAATTTTCAAGTTTCTTGAAATTTAACCATTTGTTGAATCAGCTAATCTGTCAGATAACTACATACCCCAGAAATTCTTGGATACCTTTGAATTCCTTTTTTGACATCTGAGCTGTTTTTGATCAGCTGTTATTTTACACGTAAAACAACAAAAAGGTATCCGGATACACTATCTGTCTGAAATTGAACTCAACCAAAGTGTTCGACATAAAGGCGCACTATTTGACATTTAGTCCTAAGCAGCTTGTATGCAAAACGAAATGTCAGTCAGAAATTTCCATCGGCCATCTTGGTTCATTTTTGCTGGAAACACAAGTAGTGAGAATCGAACGCTGAGTTACAGACTTTCAACGCCGAATGCAGAGTTGGGGCGGATGGTGCAGCACTTAAAAAAATTTGTAATACTTTAATTCTTCAAATGTGCAGGAATTTTTGAAACAATACAACATGGCTACCATTTACTGGAACCATCTTTGTGATGTTACATGCTTAATTAAACAAAACATAAAAGTAAAAATATAAGCTACAGAAATGTGGCACCACCCAGCTTACTTTTGTATTTACATGAAGTCAAAGTACAAGGTTAAGTTCAGATTAAAATAAAAATTGACGGGTTTATTTTTGGATATAATATGCAGAACATTCTGTCAGAGCAAAGACGGTTTTTCTTATCAGTCAATTAACTAATGTACATATTCGTCCCACGTGAATAAATAAATAAGAAAAATTGAAATGTGAATAAAAAATAATAATGATATTAATCTTATTACAATGCTTTTCATTTGTTTGGTTAAGTTGAACTCTGTAAACATGATTATTATTTACGTACGTCTGTTTGACATAAAGGCAATACAATTTATTTGACAGGTAGGTGGTTTGTCGACAGTGTTTGTTTTCTTATTAAGAAAGTAATTAAAATGGAGTACATTTGATAAAGTGTTTATTTAAAAAAATAACTTACCTACGAGCTACGAGTATGTGCTAGATAAAAGTAAACTTTATTTAAAAATCTATTTTTACATGTTGATTTTTCATAAAATACTCTTTTTGCTCACTAAAAAATAGCGACCAAGCATCACCATCATTTATGATTTTATTTTATTAAATAAATTCATCATCGAACAAATTAAAAAATGTATTTTCGTAATTTGTTACGTACAACCAGGTACCGTCATATACGTATGCCTACGTAAGTTTGTATAGGTTCGTAAAGGTTAAAAAAACATAAGTAATATTTGTTTTCAACACTCACTTTTTCTTGCTTAAACCAACATATCAGTGTTATTTATGTACATTACCAACCTTCAGTGAGCGTTGAACGATAACGATATTTGTATATTTACTTAGGGACCAAGTTGAGGATTCTTAAAAAAATACGCCCGGAAGCAAATTTTAAATACCTTCATTTCGGAAATAAATATACTTTTCAGGTTTAAAGTTTCAACACAGTGCGAGCTTTAGGAAAATAGGGAAGAATTAAAGAGGAGATACCGTTGCAAATTGGTCTTAAAGTTTTGAACATCAAAATGATGGGGAAAAACAGAGTTTGGTAAAGCATTCCACATTCTCAATGTGCGGTTAAAAAAAGAATCTATATACTTGACAGTACGTCCCACGTTGAGCTCAAGGTTAAACCGGTGAGCATCGGCGACCGGTTACGCTCTTTAACGACAGGAGACAGCATTGAGTTTTTGAAGCATTAAATTTTACGAACCAAAGACTAATGGCTGAATCCAAAACACGCTTCGGCTTCACCTGACGTCTACGAGTTCAGCCATAGGAATTCAATGCATGCTATAATAATGGAGCTTCGACCTTACGTTTCTTTTGACGATCGTAAGGAAAAGATGGTAATGTAACGTAATGTGACTCCAAACGAAAGCTCTTGACAGCTCAACAGCTGTAAACAAATGTCAATAAACAAAATATTTGCTCTTTGGAGGGATGAAATAATAGAAATGTCATTCAAAGAAATCTCGAAGTAGGCCCAAGGTAACGCAAACGAAGCCGAAGCTGAAGCGTGTTCGTGATTCAGCCATAAGTGCCACAAAAAAGAAACGGAATCTAAGGTTCGGTTAGCACCCGCGAAATATAGTAATTCTAGTCTTGTGATAGCACAATCAAGGGGTTTCTGTAAAATACAAACACGACTAATGCAACAGGCTAATAGTTTCGAAAAAAGTCATCAGATAAAATAATGTTAGTCAGTTATGCCCAAAAGACTCAAATTGTTTAATGGGCCAACCACCCAAATATGACGATAGAAATCTAGACTCGGATAATTATAGGCTTAAAAGCCAGATTGGAATCAGAAGGGGGACAATTTTTTAATAGAACTGAATATGCTGTTTTGTGTCACGTTGTATTTAAACAATATCCATGGAACGCGTCATTTGGGCTAGATGGTTCGTTACGCTTAGCCTGTAGGGTTGACATGTCATGAACAAGCTCTATAGCCCAATACACACATACAAATAAATTTGGTCGTGGAACTTACGTACTTACTTAAGGTGGAGCTACAGACCTGTCTGAACAAGGGCCTAACCCAACAAACTTCTCAATCTAGCTCGATTCCTAGCTACATGTGTCCAGTTTCACGCTGAGGTCATTTTCCACTTGTGCGTGCCACCTGATTCGCGGTCTTCCTCTGGTGTCCTGTCCTATGAGTGTGGATTCGAAGACTTTCCGGACCGGAGCATTAGTTTCCCTGCGCTCTACGTGACCCAGCCATCTTAGTCGTTGAACTTTTAGCCTTCTGGCTAAATCTACGTCGCTAAACAGCCCGTACAGCTCGTCGTTCCATCTTCTCCTCCACTCTCCTTCGATGCATACGGGACCGTAGATCACACGAAGTATTTTTCTTTTGAACCTACCCAAGGTGCTTTCATCCGCTTTTGTTATAGTCCATGTTCTGCACCGTATGCCAGGATGGGGATGATAAGGGTCTTGTATAGCGGTACTTTCGACTTTCGAGAGAAGACTTTTCCACTCAATGGCTTTCTTAGCCCAAAGAAACAGCGGATCACAAGAGTTATTCTTCGGTTGATCTCAGCGCCTGGTATTATTTTCTGCGTTTACAGCGGAGCTCTTGTAGACCAAGTCCTTGACTACTTCTAAGTAACGTCTGTCGATAGTGACGTTTTGACAAACACGTCGGTGTTGTAGGTACTTTCTTGACGACAGCATGTACTCTGTTTTGCCATCATTAACCATGAAACCCATTTTTTCCGCCTCTTCCGATTATGTCAATGTCATCAGCATTTGATAGTAATTGAACAGACTTTTAAAAAGATAGTGCCCCTAGTGTTGACGTGTGAGCTCTGCACTAATCTTTTAAGTACGATGTTAAGAAAATCGCATAACAGCGCATCACTTGGTCTTAAACATTTTTTGACATCGAAAGGTTTTGTTAAGTTGTTTAAAACCTTTATGGAGCTGCGTGAATTCTACATGGTCATCCTGCACAAACGGACGAATTTGGCAGGAATGCCAAAACTGGACATGGCTCTATACAGCTCGTCCCTGTAGGTGCTGTCATATGCGGCCTTGAAATCGGTGAAAAGATGGTGGGAGACGATTTGGTGTTCTTGAGATTTTTCCAGGATCTGCCGTAATGTGAATACTTGATCAACTGTGGACTTTCCTGGTCTAAAACCACACTGATAAGGACTTATCAGGTTATTGACGATCTGCTTTAGACGTTCACATATTACGGCAGGGAAGACTTTGTTAGCGATGTTGAGTAGACTGATGCACTTGGTGCAGTTTACAACGTCTCCTCTTTTCAGGATATCTTTTTCAGAATCGGGCAAAAAATACTGAGGTTATATTCATTGGGCATGCTTTCTTCCGACCATATCTTACAGATAAGTTGCTTCATGCTCCTAATCCATTTATCTTCAGCTGCTTTAAAGAGCTCGGCATTTAAGCCATCCGCTCCAGCGGCTTTATTAGACTTCAGCTTAGATATACCAATTGGTGTAAGTCGAGAGGACGGGATTGTTGGCTTTCGTCGTCTATGTCGAATGGATCATCCTGTCTGACAGCGGAATTGGGTACGTAGTTGCCGTTATACAGTCTGCAGAAGTGGTCCTTCCATATCCTCAGCATTGACTGCGGTTCCACTATGATGTTTCTACTTTCGTCTTTGCAGCCTTCGGTTGTAGGTTTATGGACCTGTGAATTTCGTTTCACCTATTCATAAAACTTTCGAACTTCATTTCTGCTTCTAAACCTTTCAACAACTTCGACCACAGGCTTCTCATGAGCTGCCTTTTTCCTTCTGAGAAGTTGGTTTTACTCTCGCCTCTTCTGCTCATAGAGCTCATGAGCAGCTCTCGTCCTTTTATGCAGCGCCGCTTCGCGTACTTGTTGTTTGGATGCATTTGCCTGCCGATCTGAAACCCAGATCGTCAGAGACGGCTTCTCTGATTGCATCTTGGCAATAGTGCGATTAGTTTTCGATACATTGTTTTGGCGGCAAAGAATTTTGAGATAGGTTACTTGTAACTCATTCAAAAAAGGATTTATCGATCTCTTGCGATTGTAGCCGTTCGACGTTGTACCTTCTCCCAGCATCTCACTGTTGTGCCTTGGGTCTGGAGATTGTTCTGAAGAAGTCCAAGTTCGTTTGTGGATGTTTAGTTGTGGCTAACGCGTGACGTTTCGCCCCGTATCAAAATCTATGAGCCGGAATCCGTTGTTGCAAGTATTGTCGTTCAGGCTGTTTTTCTCATCATATCATATGCGGTTTGGAAGCTAATCAAAAGATAGTGTGCCTTGACTTGAAATTCGTTGGTCTTTTAATGTATGTGAATAATTGGTTTACCTTTGATCTGGCTGACCTGAAGCCAATCTGGAACTTGCAAATCTTCTTTTGCACACGTTCAGTTACTAGAGTACTTAAAAATCTTGACTTTCACAAATCCGCTGGCCCGGATAGTATTCCCACTATTGTTCTGAAGAGGTATTCTTCAACGCTGGCAAAACCACTTTAACCACTTTTTTATCTGTCCTACTCCTCAACTCTCGTTCCAAACGGATGGAAAACCGCATTTGTCCAGCCCATCCCAAAAAAAGGCAAATCTTCCTTACCGTCTAATTACCGACCGATTGAACTTACGTCCCTTCTTTCCAAGGTCATGGAAACGCTGATTTATTATCATCTCAAGAAATATCTCGAAGATTGAAAGCTTCTTAATGATGCACAATACGGCTTTCGTAGCAATAGGTCCACTGGTGGTCTCATGGTTCATCTTACCGAACATTGAAACAAATCTTTACATAGTTTTGGAGAAAGTAAGATTATTGCACTTGATATTTCAAAAGCGGTTTTCATGAATCCCTGCTTCATTGGATTAGTAATTACCTTTCGGATCGTTCAATACAAAAAGTATTGGATGGATTCAAGTATGAAAACCATGAAATAAATTCTGGTGTGCCCCAGGGCTCTTTTCTATCTCCAACACTCTTTCTCATTATTATTAATGATCTCCTGTCTGCAATTTCTAATGCAATACATTGTTTCGCTGACGATAGTACTCTTAGCTTTTCATATTCGTTTTCAGATTCACACCCCTCTTCTTCGGATGTTGAACTGCAACGACAAAATATGATAAGCTCATTAAATTCCGACCTAAACAGCATTGTACAACGGGGAATAAGAAACGGCGTGGAATTTAATGCTTCGAAAACGCAATGCTATCTTGAATCTATAAAGCGAAATATACTCCCATTGCCATTATCCATAGATAGCACTTGCATCGAGGAAACTGAACATCTCGATATTTTCGGTGCGTATCACAAACAACCTTTTATACGCGAAGTAGCCAAAAATGCCGCAAGATGTTGGGGTTTTCTAAGTCAATGCAAGAAGTTTTTCTCCCCCTCTGATCTGGCTATTATTTACAAGACTTATATACGTCCAAAGCTTGAGTATAACTCTCATATCTGGGCTAGTGCTCCTGCAACTTACTTAAGCCTCATGGATAGTATTGAACGTAAAGCATTTAAATTGATAGATGATAATATCATTAAAAGTTCATTTACTTCGCTTGAACATCGTCGTAAGGTCTCTTGTCTGACCCTTTTTTACCGTTATTTTAACGGCTTATGCTCTAGTGAAATAGCTAGTCGCATTCCTTCCCTTAAACAGTTCAACCGTAGGTAATACTCGCGCTTCTAGGAATACTCATAAGTATACCCTGGAGCCCAACTTCAGTCGTACTGTCAAATACAGAGATTCGTTCTTTAGCTGTACTATGCAAATGTGGAATGCCTTTCCACACTCTGTCTTTCCCACCTATTGCAATATTCAGGAATTCAAAACCAATGTGCACCGACATCTCCTTTCAACCCCTCTCTCCCTTTCCTAGTGCTCTCACTGTGTCTACATAATAAGGGTAATATATCCCTTTGAGTGTGCGCTTATTATAAAAAAAAAGTAAGTATTGTAAAATATGACTTTTTCAAATAAAATTTGTCTGGATACGTTAAATGTCACTCTTTTCGTGAAACTTATCAATAGAATTCGAGGATCTTATAAATAGTTTACAGTTTTATGATATCTGATTTTAACTTGGGAAGAATTAATACTTTTTTTGATATTCCGTAATCAAATTTTGTTGTAAAAATGAACATTTCTTAAAAGCAAAACCATAATACGCTACATACTACACAATCCTGCCGTTTTTTGTTATACCTGTATGACTCTATAAAGAATTTTACGTCGCGTCGCGGTGTTGGCTTGACACTTTTTTTCAGGTTAGGATGTGCCATTAAAATAATAGCGGGTAGTTAATTTTTAAATGTCGTACCGTATATTCCGTGGATTTGGCAAAAAATGTGTTGATTTTCTTCCTCCATAGCTCCATCTACCAACTTTGTCGGACGCAAACGGCACAGAAGTCAATGTATGTACAGCGCCAAAGGATGGAAACCCAGAATCACAGCGAAAAGCCCTTGGCACTGACTTTATTTGGTAAAAGGGTAGTTATAAAAATGTCTGTGAATCAAAGAGTCAGAACTTGGAATGTGGGTTATGTGTTGATGTTTAAATTAACAGCTTTATATTGATAAGGTTGGGTCGTGGTTGTTGTTGTTATAAATATAATTATAGCTACATAAAATGTACATTCATGGAGGTGTCGCTAGAAATCATACCTATTATCACAGCTTGTTAATATAACTGTACAATCCAGGTACCTTCCTATAAATGGTTTAATTGTTTGTTGTACAGTACCACAATTGTGTGGTTTGAACTTGTGCTCATTTAACCAAACCATCGAAATGTTACAGCAGAAGTGGTGGTGGGAATTTGGAGTACTCTGCTGCCATTTCAAAATGTAATTGTTGTGTACCTATAGGTGGCTTAATTTAAATAAAACTTTAATTGAGAATAATAACGAAAAGCACTTAAATGTGATATTATAGTTAAAAACATTAAAATCAGGCAACTTAAGGATTGTTTTAGAATGTCCTTGATGTTACGTTGGGTTTCTGTTTATATGATTTTCTGAAATACTTATTTTAGGTACACTACCAACGTTCAATACTCGGTATGTGCAGCACTGGCCATTTTTCGGGGACACGCCATTTTTGTGACGATGTCAAAAGTTGTCTTCATCCTTCTGATCGGACTGTATAAACCCTTGATTTCTTCTAATACCTGAGTTCAACTCTCATATAAACAGGAGCCCCTACAACTGACGGAAAGCGAATTTAAAAAGTATCAAGAATATTCCGGAAGAAATAAATACTACAGGCTTTGGTATTTAAAAACTAACTGCTACCAGATAAGAAACAATTATTCTCAAAACAGTGTTTGAACTAGAATATCAAAAATCTTTTAGAACAACACTTTACCGATACAAGAAAGCATTTAGTTTTCGAAGTATTAAATTCCATACGGTTTCCTATTCCCCATTGGTTAATGTTGGGTGGCGTAGGCCAGACTTTAATGAGCTTACCATATTTTGTAGTTGTAGTTAATCATCCAAAGAAGAGGTATATGAATCTGAAAACTATTATAAAAAGCTTAGAGTACTATCGTCAGCTTAACAATTAATTTGATTAGAAGTTGCTAACAAGAGATCTTTAACAAAATTAAGAAAGAGTGTTGGAGACCGAGCAGAGCGTTGAGGCACACCAGCATTTATTTGTACCCATCCAATACGTCTTGTATTGAACTCTCTGAAAGGTAGTTTCTAGTCTATAATAAGAGGGGAAGAATTATTCGCCTTTTTTTGGGTATCGGCTGGACAAACATTATTTTTCATCCGTTCGAAATGAGACCTGAAGAGTATTACAGTTATAAAAGCCTACAAAGTTGTTGCAAGCGTTGAATTGGCATTGAACTGAATAGCGAAGAGATCTCTAAAGAGCTAACAATTGGATTGTTATTGGCAACAAGCATATTAATCGTGGATGAAGATGAGTTCCTAATATGCATTATTTCGTCATTCAGGTGTTTTTGACTTTTTAACTCTGCAGGGATTCGGTTTATAATATATGTATACTAAGACTGATGCTGCTTCTGTCCAGAAAGGTTTTTTAACTTACCATCAAACAAGAAGCATCGTAATCGATCAATTATTTATGTCTCGATTAACTCTTTCCGAAACTCCGTTTTGTTGTGGATTGTAAGGGGCTGGTTTTTAATAGTTTTGAAACTTTGAATTGCAATACTCCACTCCGTTGCCAATACTAAAAATTTGTTTTTTCTTTCCACTTTGGTTTCAACGAAAGCTTTGAACATAAAAAACGTCTTTAAAACTTATGACTTCAATGTGAGTGAATGTTACAAAAAATCAACGTCTTGAAAATAATTTCACTCATATTGGTCCAGAGACATAAGAATAGATCTAAAACATCTTTCGAATTCGGTCTTGTTTGCTTCCCTATAATGCATATTAAACATTGTTCATCCATCATGCCACCGAAAGATACAAAAGGCGAGAGGTGAACTAACGATGAAAGTTGGTTCCATCGGGCAGGCCTCACAAGCCGGCCATGAAAGGGAATTTTAAAGTCTAATGAAAACACAAGTAATAGCCTCGGATGATCGGACTGATAATGTTGACATTCCTCCCCCCCCCGCAAACAGAAAACGATTTACGTGTATGTACATGGAATGTGCGTACACCGAACCGACCACGCAAAGCAGAGCAGCTTGCTAATGTTCTCGTCGAAATCAAAGCTGATGTGACAGCTCTCCAGGAGATGCGATGTAATAGACCAGGCATTAGGAAGATTGAAGGCTGTGATTTCTACTATTTGAAGTGTATACTCGATGGGAGGAAGTTTTTATTTGGATGTGGTTTTGTTGTAAGAGGGAAACTAAGGCAAAGATTTTTAAACTTTCGGGAAGTGAGCGAAAGAGTGACGACAATCCGCATTAAGGCCAAATTCCACCACCTGAGCCTTATCAGCGCGCATGCCCCGACGGAAGAAATGGATGACAATACCAAAGAAGAATTCTACGAGCTCCTTGCCAAAACTTATGAGCAATATCCCAAAACCGATGTTAAAATTCTCCTGGGGGATTTTAACGCCAAAATTGGTAAAGAAATCATCTTTGGTAGGTCAATCGGAAGACATAGCCTATACGACATCACATCTGGGAACGGACTCAGGCTTATGGACTTCCTAGCCGAGAAAAGTATGGTGATGAGTAGCACCAGATTCCCTCGCCCAGATATCCGCAAAGTACTTGGAGGTCGCCCGATGATCGAACATGCAACCAAATCGATCATGTTGCTATTGACAGAACACACTCCTCTAGCATACTTGGTGTTCGTATGTACAGATCAGCCAATATAGATTCCGAACACTACCTAGTTGGTGCTAAACTACTTGTACGATATCCATAGAAGCTCTAAGGCGAACAAAAACCTCGAGGAGAAGTTTCAACGTTGGAAGACTGCAGCAGGAGGATACCGCCAATGCCTTTGCCGACCAAATATCCCTAGAGCTTGCGAGATACCCAACAACGGACAAGATGTGCCCAGAGCAAATAATTCATCAGGAATGCTGCAGAAGAGGTGCTAGGTTTCTCACAGCCGCCACCAAGGAACCCCTGGTTTGACTCTGAATGTGCTCAGGCAAACATAGCCAAAACAGAGGCATACAGATTGTGGCAGCAAAGAAGGACACGATCTTCCCGTCAGCTCTACGTCGACAAGAGAAGGGATGAGAACCGCTTGCTCAGAAGAAAGAAAAAAGCCCATGGCCAGCGTGAAGTCGAGGAGATCCAGGGATGTTTTAACAGGAAACAGGTGCGGAAATTTTAAAGAAGAGTTAAAAAAAAAGAAAACAACGGGATTCATTAGAGCCTTTAAAGATAAATAGTGGAATACCGTATTCGAGACGCAGTCAATGCTAAAAATATGAAGAGATCATTTCAACCAGCTGCTTAATGGTGATGAAGTCAACTATTCCGTCTGCGAGCAGCCACGTCAAATCAATTTAGTTGACAATCTAGAGTTCCACCCACCAGACCAGAGTGAGATCAAACAAGCCACCACCAGGCTGAAGTCGAACAAAATGGCCGGTGATGACGGTCTGCAGGCGGAGCTGTTTAAGTACGCTGGAGCAGATTGGCCAGAAGAAAGCATGCCCGACGAGTGGAACTCAAGCATCATCTGCCCGATCCATAAAAAAGGTGACCGCCTTCCCTGCACCAACTACAGAGGCATTAGGCTTTTTAAACATCCCGTACAAGATCTTGTCCAGCGTATTAAGTGAACGCCTGAAGCCATTTACTGACGAACTAATTGGCCCTTGCCTGTGTGCCTTTCGGCCTGGAAAATCTACCATCGACCAAATTTTCACTCTACGCCAAATCCTGGAACAGACCAAAGAACATACTATCTTTTCACCGATTTTAAAGCAGCTTATGACAGTGTATCTCTACCAAACTGATACGACTTATCATGATGAAGGTGGAAAATGCTCGTTGCTGCGTCAAAATTGGAAGATACTCGACCGAGGACTTCGACTAGGCGATGCGCTGTCATGAAGCTGCTTCAATATTGTTCTTGAAAGATTGGTGCGTAACTCCAACGTCAATACAAGTGGCACCATCTTTCAAAAATCCACACAATATCTTGCATATGCAGATGACATCGACATTATGGGAAAAACCCAAACGAGCAGTGACGGGTGCTCTCTTTAATGTCGAGTCATAGGCGAAGAAAATGGGTCTTGACATTAACGAGGACTAAACGAAGTATCTACTGTCATCAAATAGAGTTGATTCACACCGTAGACTTGGTCAAAATATGACAATTAACAGGTTCAACTTCGAGGTGGTAAGCGAATTTGTTTATCTGGGCACTGCTGTTAATTTAACAAATGACATCAGCGCAGAGATCAAACGTAGAATTGCCCTTGCTTCTCGCTGTTTTTTTGGCCTAAGTAAGCAGTTGAGGAATAAGGCCCTATCGCGAAGTACCAAAGAGACACTGTTCAAAACTTTAATCATCTCAGTCTTGCGGTATGGTGCAGGAGAATGGACCCTCTCTCAGGCGGATGAAGGATCTTTTGGTATCTTCGAGAGGACGGTTCTGCGTACGATCTTTGGTCCGGTTTGTGTCGACAGGAAAGTAACATCTGGCGGAGAAGATTTAATCTGGAGTTAAACGATCTGTAAAGCGACTTGCCACTGGTCAAAAAATTGCGTGTACAACGCTTAAGATGGCTACTGCGTGTTGAGCGAATGAACATCGAAGCTCCAGCTCGTAAGGTATATTCCAGCCAAGCCTGAGGGAACAAGAAGCAGAGACCGGCCTCATCTCCGAAGGATTGATCAAGTTCGAAACTAGAGGCAGCAAGCTAGAGATGGAGTAAGCTGGCGAAAGTTATTACTTGAGGGCCAGGAGCAAAATGCGCTGTAGCACCAACTAAAGTAAAGTAAGTGGTCTCAGAGATGCCCAATTTGATTTGAATAATTTGCTATCTACGCCTGGACCATATTTTTGACCGTTGTCACGTTGTCACGTTGTCTCATTGACACGGCAACATCAAACAAAGAATTTGTATTTGCATTAAAATTGTTATTACCTTTCTACTAGGCCTTGAGCGAGATTGGAGTTGAAGTCACCGACTCCGAATTTCGGTAGACAATATTTGTCTGAAAGATGAAAATGTTGAAATTACGAATAAGTTGACAAAGACAGTTCAATGATTAGTCAGGAGGTACGTTCACAAATTAAATTAAAATCAGTACGTTTAGAAAGATTGCTTAAACACAATATTTCACCCCTTTTGTGGTTTTATTGGTTTCTTACAAGTAATTTTCAATCGAAATAAAGCCAGTCAGATTTCTAGTCTCGAGAACTACTGCCGTAATACTGTCGCTTCTAAGTTCGCCCTTGGGCTTTGTTCGTTATGTCATGCATGGAGATTCCGTTTTCAGTCGCACATCAAGAATATGGAATGTTTTACCCAACTTGGTTTTCATATCCAAAACCTTGACGCCATTTCCTCATATTAAGAACAGTTATAATTCTTTTAGAACATGTATATTATAACAAAAAATGTTGAAAACTGTAGGTTTATATGTATTTTGCAGAAAACAGAAATCAGGATTTCATATAAGTGGAGTGGAATTTCACTTTCAAGAAATACTAAAGTACTCATTTAATAACAATAATTCCTATTAAGATAATTAAGCCTTATTAATAAAACCACCGGCACGGACCATTTAAATCCATTCAATTTTAAGAAGTCATTTAAATGAACGCGAAGAAAAATAACTTCATTAAGTCCAATAAGCGCTTATCATTACGCCAACAACCTCTCATACATAAATAAATATTTTGTCCCCATTTAGTCCAGGATAAATAAATCATCACCAATTCACACCACATCATACAATATAGAAGAAATAAAATATAATCTCGTTGGAAATATGGACTTTTTGTGGTGGGAGGGTAGATGATGGGTGGTGATGGTGAGGGAAATAAAAGTTAAATCATTTGACTTCTTTTCTGCAAGGAAAAAATATATAATAAAATAAAAACACCCCAAGAGGGAGAGACGAGGTTGTACATAAGACATAAGTATGTATAATCCTCCACTTCTTAGCTTTCGTTATTTCTGCTAGCTATATGCATCATGGTGTCCTTAACTTGGTTATAATATCACTGCCTTCTTACCTTATTGTCTTTTTGGTCCATGACCTTTATCCTCTGTGTAGAAATGACATATACTATACATACAATTCCATATCATACATACTCTGGGGCTATCATGTGTGATTGTTTGTAAGTTTCATATGGAGCTATGCATATATACTGCTTTTTATATACATATACATACATAAATTATATACATACATAATTTTGTAAGAATAATAAAACGACTTACTCTAACCACGTTACTGTCACATTGTGACAGTTTACTTTTTTATTTGTTTTTGTGTTTGATGACATTAAACTTTTCAAATTAAGGCAGATGCAGATAATTTGACAACAAAAAGCTATTTGACGCGACATATTGTGTTGAATTTTTGTTAGTTTGACAAACCGCCATTATTACACATAAACAAAGAATTCAAAATCATATTATGACGATATTTACCACGAGAAAAAACCTTCGTTCGCAGCTCTGTTTGTTTTGTTTGCTTTTGTAAACTTTTCTCTGCCGATATGTTTATTGTATCGGATTGTTGTGAATCTTGTTTTTTTTTTAATTTGCCCCGAAATACATTTGGATTGCAACGCTCATTATAATAATTTATGATTTTTATTGCTTAATATTTATATTAAAGGTATCAACACAATGGTGTAAGACAGTGGAAAAGTTTACCATTAGGTGAAATTTACCATGTGGTAGATGAGCTGTCAAATTAAGTATGGAAATTATTTACACATTTTTTTTTTAAATTTGCGAAGGCAACCGAACGTCATTGTGACTTTTAAAATTAGGCGACCAAGAAATTGTTTTCTTTACGAACTAAAGTTGTAAAAATGAATTCAGATGTTACTTTGCCTGTCGACACAAACCGGACCATAGATCGTACGCTGAACCTTCCTCTCGAAGATACCAAGAGATCCATCATCCGCCAAAAAACAGCGATGAGCAAGGGTAACTCTACGTTTGATCTCTGCGCTGATGTCATTTGCGCAATTAACAGCAGTGCCCAGATAAACAAATTCGTTTAACACCTCGAAGTTGTATCTTTTAGCTGTCACATTTTGGCCAAGTCTACGGTGTGAATCGACTCTATTTGACGACAGTAAATACTTTGTTTTGTCCACGTTAATGTCAAGACCCATTTTCTTCGCCTCAGACTCGACACTAGAGAAAGCACCCGTCACTGCTCGTTTGGTTCTTCCCATAATGCCGATTTCATCTGCATTTATCCAAGATATTCTGTAGATTTTTGAAAGATGATGCCACTTGTATTGGCGTTGGTGTTGCGCACCACTCTTTTGAAGAACAGTATTGAAGCAGCTACATGACAGCGCATCGCCTTGTTGAAGTTCTCTGGTGGTTCCGAAGGTTTCGGTCGAGTCTCTTCAAATTTTGACGCAGCAACGAGCATTTTCCAGCGTCATCCTGATAAGTCGTATCAGTTTATTAGGGATACCAAAACTCAACACGGCACGGTTCGTTCCTGTCTACACTGTCATAAGACGCTTTAAAATCGATAAAAAAAGATGGTGTGTTTTGATCTTATGTTCTTGGGTCTTTTCCAGGATTTGGCGTAGAGTGAAAATTTGGTCGATTTTAAATTTTTCAGGCCTAAAGTTACACAGGTAAGGGCTTGTTTGATATCACTCTGGTCGGGTGTGCGGAACTCTAGATCGTCAACTAAATGGATTTGACGAGGCTGCTCGCAGACGGAATGGTTGACTCCATCGCCATTAAGCAGCTGGTTGAAATGATCTCTCCAGATTTATAGAATTGACTGCGTCTCGACTACGGTATTTTCCTCCTTATGTTTGCAGGCTCCAGAGCGACTAGTGAATTCCGTTGATTTTTTTTGTACTCTGCTATAAAATGTCCACACCTGTTTCCTGTTAAAACATCCCTGGATATCCTCGATTTCACGCTGTTCATGAGCGTTTCTTTCTTCTGAGCAAGCGGTTCTCATCCATTCTCTTGTCGACGTATAGCTGGCGGGAAGATCGTGCCCTCCTTTGCTGCCACAACCTGTATGCCTTCGATTTGGCTTTGCTTGCCTGAGCACATTCAGAGTCAAACTAAGGGTTCCTTGGTGGCGGTTGTAAGAAACCTAGCACCTCTACTGCAGAATTCGCATTCTGTAGGGATACTCGGTCGGCAAAGGCATTGGCGGTATCCTCCTGCTGCAGTCTTCCAACGTTGAATCTTCTCCTCGTGGTTGTTGTTCGCCTGAAAGCTTCTATTTATAATTGTATGCGCAGTTTAGCATCAATTAGGTAGTGGTCGGAATCTATGTTGGCTGATCTGTACGTACGAACGCCAAGTATGCTAGAGAAGTGTCTTCCGTCAATAGCAACATGATCGATTTGGTTGCATGTTCGATCATCGGGGGACCGCCAATACCTTTGTGGATATTGGGGTGAGGGATTCTATTGCTACTCATCACCATGTTTTTCTCGGCTAGGAAGTCAATAAGCCTGAGTCCGTTCCCAGATGTGATGTTGTGTAGGCTATGTCTTCTGATTGACCTGCCAAAAATGCCTTTTTTACCAATTTTGGTGTTAGAATCTCCCAGGAGAATTTTGACATCGGTTTTGGGATATTGCTCATAAGTTTTGGTAAGGAGCTCGTAGAATTCTTCTTTGGTATTGTCATCCATTTCTTCCGTCGGGGCATGCGCGCTGATAAGGCTCAGGTGGTGAAATTTGGCTTTAATGCGGATTGTCGTCACTCTTTCGCTTACTTCCCGAAAGCTTAAAACTCTTTGCCTTAGTTTCCCTCTGACAGAAAAAGCACACCCAAATAAGCGCTTGTTCCCATCGAGTAGACACTTCCCATAGTAGAAATCACAGCCTTCAATCTTCCTATTGCCTGGCCCATTCCATGCACCTCCTGGAGGGCTGTCACATCAGTTTGATTTCGGCAAGGGCATCGGCAAGCTGCTCTGCCTTGCGTGGTCGGTTGAGTGTAAGCACATTCCATGTACATAAGCCTAAATAGTTTTACGTTTTTCCGTTTTCGTTTGCCCGGGGGGGGGGGTGATGTCAACATTATTAATACATTCATACGCGGCTGTTACTTCTGTTTTCATCAAATTTTTAAATTTATTTTCATGGCCGTCTTGTAATATCGTCACATGACTGAGGTCGTTTGAGCTGGTTTTTCAGAGCGATATCTGGTCTTTTGCTCCTACTTCCTGAGAAGGTAACTCAGTTGACACAGCTCTGGATCCGATGGATCCAACTTCGTCGTAAGTTCATCTTTCGGCTACCCAGCGAGCACCACTTGGAGGTGACGATATGATTTTGCACCACCGTATCATTTAAATACAAACATTTTAAAAACCAGTTTGATTTCGGCAAGGGCATCGGCAAGCTGCTCTGCCTTGCGTGGTCGGTTGAGTGTAAGCACATTCCATGTACATAAGCCTAAATAGTTTTACGTTTTTCCGTTTTCGTTTGCCCGGGGGGGGGGGTGATGTCAACATTATTAATACATTCATACGCGGCTGTTACTTCTGTTTTCATCAAATTTTTAAATTTATTTTCATGGCCGTCTTGTAATATCGTCACATGACTGAGGTCGTTTGAGCTGGTTTTTCAGAGCGATATCTGGTCTTTTGCTCCTACTTCCTGAGAAGGTAACTCAGTTGACACAGCTCTGGATCCGATGGATCCAACTTCGTCGTAAGTTCATCTTTCGGCTACCCAGCGAGCACCACTTGGAGGTGACGATATGATTTTGCACCACCGTATCATTTAAATACAAACATTTTAAAAACCTCGGTGATTATTCGGTAGAACGAGTATCGTCAGGCGATAGTGTTTTGACGATAGTCTCACTTCACGTAAGACGATAATCACAAAACCGTTGTCGTTCGCTTTTTAAGGTCTCGTTGTCCATCCCATCCCCAAAAAAAGGCAAATCTTCTTCAACCTCTAATCACGGACCCAATGCATTTTCGTTCCTTCTTTCCAAGGTCATGGAAACGCTAATTAATTATCAGCTCAAGAAATATCTTGAAGTTCGAAAGCTTCTTAATTGAATGACAATACGGCTTTTGCAGCCATAGGTTCACTGGTGATCTCACGGTTCATCTCACCGAACATTGGAACAAATCTTTACATAGTTTTGGAGAAATTAAGATTATTGCACTTGAAATTTCAAAAGCATTTCATAGGGCTTTGCATCAAGCTCTCTTATCGAAAATTCGTGCTTTCGGTTTTCCTGAATCCCTCCTTCATTGGGTTAATAATTACCTTTCGTATCATTCAATACAAGTAGTATTGGATGGGTTCAAACCTGAAAGCCACAAAATAAATGCTGGTGTACCCCAGGTTTTCGTCTTATCTCCAATCATCTTTCTCATTTTATTAATGATCTCCCATCTGCAACCTCTAATCCAATACATTGTTTCGCTGACGATAGTACTCTTAGCTTTTCAGCTCATTAAATTCCGACCCAAACAGCATTGTAAAATATTGAATCGAGATATACCCCCCATTATCCATAGATAGCACTTGCATTGAGAAGACTTAACATCTCGATATTCTCGGCATGTGTATCACCAACCACCTTTTGTGGAGGGATCACATAAGCAGTTTCGCCATAAATTCCGCAAGATGTTTGGGTTTTCTAAGGCGATGCAAGAAGATTTTCTCCCACTTTAATCTTATGTACGTCCAAAGCTTCAGTATAACTACCATCTTTGGGCTGGTGCTCCTGCAACTTACCTGAGCGTCTTGGACAGTATTAAACGTAGAGCATTTAGATTGATTAGTGATAACACCATCATCAGATAATTTACGTCACATGAACATTGATTTAGAACTGTCAAAACACAAGTTCCATGGGGCAAAGCAAATTGATTTATTTTAATGTTCAATCAGTAGGATTTTACGGCAGATTTACCCCTACACAAAGTTAGACTAATTCAGTGACCAAAAAAAAAAAACATTTTCAATCGTGTTCCATGTTCAACGAAAAAAACCTGAGTTAACCCATGGAATACCCCATAAGATTTACTTTAAATATTGAGAGTTTGGGTTCCAATATTTGACAGGCAATGATCGCATTATCCAAAATAGTTTCGAAATCAACAAATTTTTTTGGTAGCCATATTTAATCTCTTGTAGATAAAATATAGTCTTTTCTTCCCTTAGACAGAATTGGGTTTAGACTCAATTGGCAAGGAAGAATGCTCATCCATAAAAACAACTCCCCTGCTAGAAGGACTATTGACCAACACAATTGAACGAACATTCGTTGAATAAGTAAAGACGTTCAAATGGTAGACATATGTATGCATACAAGAGGACACAAGCGTCCATAAGTTTTTCTCAAAACTCACCTCTGTCTATCAACTCCTACTCTCAATTCCCCGCGGTGAACATCGGGTGCCTAGTATCTCAAGTGGAGATTGGGTACTAACCCCAGTGGAAAGTTGTTGAGGAACCTCTTCTTATCCAGACGCAGCGGACGAATCGACGATGGAATCAACGGTGGTGTCTACAGTTCCAGCAAAGTTGAACTACTTAGAGAACACCTTATAGGGCTTCTACGACATACATATTTGGAGCCCAAGCCTATAAGGTGCAGTTTATCCGGCTCCCCGTCCTTGCAGTTATACTAAGGATCTGGTCCTCTGGGTTGGGGTTATGCCGTCACTTCGGGGTGACTTCCGGACAAGGTAAAAAATACCTTAGTTGCGGAGCACCAACAAGCCTCGGATACTGACGGATTTACTGTTGACAACCCAAGCAAACGAAGTAAGGACAACGAACTTCGGGTCTGTACGTGGAATGTTAGGTCCCTTAACAGACCATGTGCAGCTGAACAATTAGCGGACGCCCTAAACTGCTGCGAGGCAGATATTACCACCATCCAAGAAGTGCGATGGGATGGACCGGGCAAACGCAAACTAAAAGACTGCGTGTATACTAATGCGACTGCTACCGAGAACAAAGACAGCGTCTATTTGGGTGTGGATTTGTTGTTGGAACTACACTCATTCAAAAAGTCTTGAGTTTCAACAGTGTGAGCAAGCGCATCACGACAATCCACATCAAGGCTAAATTTGCCAACGCATGACCCAACAGAAGAAAAAGACATATTCTACGAGCTAATGGAGCAGTGCCATGGTTATTACATTAAAAGGTGAGTAAATTTTACCAAGAGGTAAAAAACCTCCCAAGCCACGAACCGAAGCCTGTAAGGACGATCAGGGAAACATCGTAGTAGAACCGCAGTCTATGTTAAGAATATGGAAAGGACACTTCTCTAAATTATATAACGGCTGTAAGGGAGAAAGAACCACTCAACCTAGTTGACGCAGATCAACAATTCCGCCTACCCGACCTTGACGAATTGAAGATAGCTATATCTAAATTGAAGTCAAACAAAGTTGCTGGGGTTGACGGCATCGCTGCCGAACTATTCAAAGCAGCAGGCGATGACTTGGCAGGGAGCATGCACCAACTCATGTGCAAAATATGGTCGGAAGAAAGCATGCCCGATGAGGGGAATTTCAGCATAGTTTACCCGATACATAAGAAAGGAGATCCTCTAAATTGCGCCAACTACAGAGGCATCAGTCTTCTTAACATTGCGTATAAGATCCTCTCTGCCGTATTATGTGAACGTCTGAAACCGTTCGTCAACAACCTGATTGGTCCTTATCAGTCTACTATCGACCAAATATTCACACTACGGCAGATCTTGGAAAAAAATCAGAACCCTGATGTCTATGGAGCGTTTTTGAGCATTGCAACAGAAGTGAAGAGGATGGGTTTGGTTCGTTGCAATAAACTTGCAATAAACGACGAACAATTTGTTTTCTTGAATTGCTTTATTTTGGTAATGAAAAGCTAATGACATTACATTTTTTTTTATTGGCATCAAATCTTACTTACACTGGGTGTGAATGACTTGCTTTGAATTCACATATTCGCATCGCGATAATCGGTCTCCGCACAGAGTCCGCATAGCACGGACCCCCCCAAGAAGAAGCCAGACAATCGCAATGTTAACACCGGACAATATTTATTTTGATTTATAATTATACTTGTTTTAATCCCTGATGTACTTAAAGTTATTAATGTGAAGTTAAAGTTGTGTATCATTGTGTAGTCAGGAAATTAAGTTGCAGTTCCTCCCCTTATTACCATTTCACAATTTATCGATGTCTTTAACAAGGTAAAATAAATGAAAATCTTAGAGCAAACATGTTTTCCATGACAGCAGAATACCTATTTACGACTTGTCTTCGTTAAGTCAAATAATTGCCCTTCTACTTGCATCCAGTTAATTCCTATTGACTCTGAATAGATCCCTTCACAAATATTCTAACGAGCAATGACTAAGCATATCCCTCTGCGGTCGGTGTTGTGGAGGCAAATATTGATGACATCAGACAATGAGCACCGTCATCATCACCACACCATCATTATCATCATTCCCTGTTCTGCTCTGCTCATGCCAAAAGCTCCTCACATTCCTTACATTTTGAGTAACAGGAGCAAATGTACCAATCGCCATCGAATTCAAAATGAAACACTTCTGTCAACAAGAACCAGAATTAGGGTACCCTCACACTACCATCAGAACATCAGGCATCGTACGTTCACCGTAAAAAGTATATTGCTATAAATTGTGATTTTGCTCTTACCCATAAGGCTTGCCTGTTTTGTCCAGTGAAGCATCACCTGTCTGACAGAATTTGTGTCACTATAATGTTATATGTTTGTATGTTGCATGGGGAAGCATATTGGAAAAGTCAGTTCGTTAGAAACGAGAATTCCAGCTCTTGCTCTACGAACTACGACTACGTTGTCGACTAAATGAGAAAATCTATGCAATTAACACCTTAGGGAGGATGCTCGAGCCTGGCCTGGCCATGGAAGGAGGGAAGGTTATTCGTGAGAACGAGAGAGAGAAGAGATAGATGGAAGAGGAATACATTGACAGATGGTTTTGAATTTTGAAGGGTCGACCGACCAGCACGATGACATTGCATTATGAAAAGTGTTAATTTGTTAAAGCAGGAGAATTTTCATTACCAATTATGTATTCGATTTCGTCAAGTTGTCACATCTTAATGTGTTTATGGCCTTGATGTCTTGTTGTAGATGCAAAAGAAACGGATGGTCTTGGGGTAAGCAGCACAATTTATGATGCAGTTTTACCTAATTTTTGTCAAACAGAGATGAGATTTTGCCTGCAGATCTTCCTTTATCGTCTATTTAAATGGAACCGCAATTGACACTTAGACCAAAGTGAAATATTTTTCTGTGGCATCTACGGGGAAAAACAAGTCCTTATCAACCTCAAATCTCTGTTTTACTGTTTATAAACTGATACTATATGATAAAGGGTTGTTAAATTTGAAGGGCCGAAGTTGATTTTAAATAACACACAAGTATTTAGGAAATTATTGTCATTTATTTTTATTATGATAATATTGATGTGGTTCAATTACGTATTGAATAAAATATTGGCCAAATATTCACCGCGACACACCTCCATCCGATGGTCCAAATTTTTGATGACGCTGAGGCATAATTGAGGTTCTATGCTGTTAATGTCCTGAATTATATTATTCTTTGGCTCTTCAATTGATGCTGGCTTTTTTTTTAAATAACCCCAAAGGAAGAATTCCAAAGATGTCAAATCAAATGATCTTGGTTGCCAATTGACATCGTTACCACGTGAGATAATACGGTCGATAAATTTGTAAATTATCAATACTTAGTGACAACGGATAGTTATATTCTTATGCCAAATCAAACCGGTCTTTTAAAGGATAGTACCGTCCTCGTAGAGCTATCAAAATAATCTTTTTCTGAATATTATTATTAGGTCTACGAATGACTTTAACACTATAGTTTGCGTTAACTTTGAGGTTTTTTAAGTAAACTGGAGGCAAGCAGGATTCAATGTAAAAAGCGTATTTTGGTGTATTGGAAGGGAGTCTAAAAATACGTTTGAAAAAGTACCGTTGGACTAATTCGAGTACTTCTAATTCCTTGTATCTATAAAATTCATTAGCATAGAGAACTTTTGATAGTTGTTTCAAATACTTTAAATTTAGTCGACGCATTTATAGAGTTACTTTTGAAGAAGTTTGACCACACACAATTTATAGCTGCTTCACTTCGTCTTTAAAATGAGATTCAAGATTTAAGTTATAGTAAATCCGATGTTCAAATTGTAGACATGTGCATTCAAGAGGACACAAGCGTCCACAGGTTTTTCTCAAAACCCACCTCTGTCTATCAACTCCTACTCTCACCTCCCCGTGGTGAACATTGGGTCCCTAGTACCTCAACTGTAGATTGGGTTCTAGCCCCAGTGGAAAGTTGTTGGAGGCAGCAAACGAAAAAGGAGTGGGGACTGGGGAGGTGTTTCCACTAAGGGACCTCTCCTTGTCCAGACGGCAGCGGACGAATTCTCGAGATGGAATCAACTGTGGCGTCTACAGTTCCAGGAAGATTGAACTACTAAGTGAACACCTTACAGGGCTTTTTCGACATATTTGGAGCCCATGCCTTTAAGGAGCGGTTTATCCAGCTCCCCGTTCTGGGGGTAATACTACAGATCTGGCAATCCAGGTTGAAGGTTGTGCCGTCGGGGTAACTTCCTGGCTACGTAAACAATACCTTTAGATGCGAAGCACCAACAAGCCCCGCATACGGACGAATTCACTGTTGACAACCCACCCAAACGAAATAAGGACAACGAACTTCGGATCTGTACGTAGAATGTTAGGTCCCTTAACAGACCACGTGCAGCCGAACAATTAAACAAGGAACTACTGTGAGAAGATTCGACGTTACACGGCTACAATCGCAAGATACTGCCATGTAATTTTCCGATCGAGTCTCTAGTAACCTCTTAAGGAGTCCAATGCTGCCTGCATTAAGCATTGGAAACCAGTGGCAACATTGCCTTGCAGCCATCAGAGATGCCGCTTCTGAAGTGCTAGGTTTTACACGGCCACCACAGCGAAATCCTTGGATTTACGACGAATGCCGGCAAACGCACAGGCATACAAAACGACGTTGCACAGAAGGACCAGAGCTGCTCGCAATCTCTACGAGCAGTAGAGTAGAGAGGAACAGCGGCTTCTAAGATGGAAAAAATAAAGCATGAGAAGCGCGCGATCGAGGAGATAGAGGGAAGACACAATAGGAATGTGTAAATTTTACTAAAAGGTAAAAAAACTTCCCAAGGGTACCAGCCACGAATCGAAGCCTGTAAAGATGATGAGGGCAACATTGTAAAAGAGCTGCAGTCAATGCTGAGAATATGGAAAGACCACTTCTCCAAATTATATAACGGCGATGACGAACTGAATTCCGCTCTAAGGGATACAGAACCACTCAACCTGTGCAACGCAGATAAACAATTCCACCTACCCGGTCTTGACCAAGTGAAGATAGCTATATCTAAACTTAATTTAAACAAAGCTGCTGGAGCTGAGGGCATCGCAGCAGTCGATAACTTGGTATGGACCATGCACCAACTCGTCTGCAAAATATGGTCGGAAGAAAGCATGCCCCATGAGTGGAATCTCAGCATAGTGTGTCCTATACATAAGAAAGGAGACCCTCTTATTTGCGCCAACTACAAGGGCATCAGTCTCCTTTACGTCGCATATAAGATCTTCTCTGCCGTATCATGTGAACGTCTGAAGCCGTTCGTCAACAACCTCATAGGTCCTTATCAGTGTGGCTTCAGACCAGGAAAGTCCACTATCGAGCAAGTATTCACACTGCGGCACATCTAGGAAAAAACCCATTAACTTCAAATCGATACCCACCATCTCTTCATCGATTTTAAAGCCTCGTATGACAGCATCTATAGGGAAGAACTCTACAGAGCAATTTCTTGTTTTGGCATACCTGTCAAACTTATCCGCTTGTGCAGAATGACGATGAAGAATGCACGCTGCTCTATCAAGGCCGGAAAAGATCTCACCGATGCATTTGATGTCAAAAAAGGTTTAAGACAAGGCGATGCACTGTCATGCGACTTCTTCGACATCGTTCTGGAAATAATTGTGAAAAACTCAAACTGTACAGCGAACCTGACCTAGTAGCAGAATTAGAGTCCAACGGCTAAGATGGCTGGGTCATGTAGAGCGAATGGACATCAACGCTCCAGCCCGGAAGGTCTTCGAATCCAATCGCGAGGGGCGGTGCAGTAGAAGAAGACCGCGACTTAGGTGGTTCACTCAGGTGGGTGAAGATCTTATCCAACTTGGAGTGCGAAACTTGAGACAGCTAGCTAGGGACCGAGCTGGTTGTAGACGCATGTTGGTTCAGGCTCAGGTCCACCCCGGACTGTAGCGAAACAAGTAAGTAAGTAAGTAAGTTATATTAAATCCTAGGTATTTGTAGTCAGTCACTGCTTCTATGTTGGAGCCGTCAAGGTGCCAGGTGCAATTAGTCCTGATACTGCGTATTTGAGACCTGAAAACCATTATCTTTGACTTTGAAGTATTTATTTTAAGGTCCCAAGTATCGCAACATTGCTTATATTTGTTAATCTGGAGCCGCAAAGTCTTTGGATTATCAGTTAGAATGACAAGGTTATCTGTGGACAAACCTATATATATGTAAGTTTGAAAATTAGTAACCTTCGGTTTATAGTGTCAAATGCGGCATTGAAATCTACAAAAAAATTTCATAGAGATTCTTTTTTTATCAATAAAACGTCTAGCAACACTTTTTAAAGTAAAAATTTGGTCTATTGTGGAGAGATTTGCTCGCAACCCAGCTTAAAAACAACTTATTTTATTATTCCTTTTAACCCAGGAAACAAGCCTTAGGTACAGTAATTAAGTGAAAATTTTCCGCAGAGAGTTCAGAACAGATATTCCCCTGTAGTTTTCCGGTAGGTTAGGATCTCCCTTTTTAAAGACCACAGAAATGTATGAAGATCGGAAGTTATTTGGTATTGTCTCATCTATAAACATCTTGTTTATTAAAAGAAAAATTTGTTCTAGAAATTGTGAGCTAGCATTTTTGAAGAACTCGACCGGTATGCCATTTAAACGCGAAGCCTTATTAAAGGCCGAATTATTATTGTTTCTAAAGATTTTAAGTAACGCGGAAGAGTTTTACTACTTTTCCTACATTCTTCGTCAACCAACAAGATTAATAGTGAGAACTAGTGAAAGCTGATATTTTGATGGTGTCAAAAATTAAATCCGTTGAGACATCCACCGTGTTTGAAACCAGACTTGAAGGATTGATTGTGTGTTGAAGTAGATTTCTTCTATAGATATCGGATTTTGTATCAATCCGACGTAATCTTAAATTTCTGATCATCTACTGTTGCTATTCCTTACTACCAATCTAACCATTGACGACGCTTGAAATGATGAAGAGGCTTTAGTTTTTGAGTAATATTAATAATAAGCCTGAATAACTTTAACTCTTTGCTTTATTGTGAACATTTGCAATGTTCAAATTTAGTTAATCTTTAATTGAGAAATGTCAAATTAAATGCAGAAAAGCATTTGACGTTCAAGTGTTGTTCACATTCGGCCCTTAAAATGTAACTATCCTTTAAATATTGTTTGATATATTTAACAATGTATACAATACACCCTACTTCTTAAAGATATACATGTAAGGCTTGCCAGATTCTGCTATTTATGACATCCCAATAACAATTTTGCTATAATCAGCCCAAACTTTATCTTGGTCGATATTTTCCTTGCACAAATAAATGATATTAACAGAACCTTTTTTTAACAAAATTATTAAACTTATGTGACAGCAAGGTTGTAAGAAAAAGCATTTCTTTTTCGTAACTATGTTCAATCAAAAACAATAGTGATGACACAACATCCTTTTAACAGCTGAAGACTTTAAATACAAAGTTTTACCAAAATTAGGCTAATATTTGGGCTACTTTTATGTTTCCAATTTAGAGCTGATTATTCATGACATGGCAACCCTGATACATATTCATCATGCTGGAAGTATGTACATGCAAATGTTTTATAGTGTATTTCAAGTTTCACCACCGACGCAGAAAAGCAAGCGCAATTATCAACGTCGTCATCAGTGTTTTCTTAATTGGTCCTCAAAACTATCAACTCATTAAAAGCTCCCAACTGTAATTTATTCAAACTTGAAATGCAAATTTTAGCAAAATAATTGTTTTTTTTTTTTTGTATTGTATGTATCTAAAGTCCCATACATCTATGGTTTGTAACACTACACTAATTTTCTAGTTTCAAATTTAATTGCTTCACTAACTGTAATTATTGCCAACCAAGAGCAAAGTAGAATTCTGATGTTGCAGCAAGCAGTATTCTTGCTACAGAATGGAAGTAGTGTGCAGCTGAAGTGTATTTACTTAGCTGACCCATCTGAGAAAAGGGCCAAAAAGAATTCCGGTACTATAATAGTAAAAATAGATGTGCATAACAGTGAGCAAATAATTTGCTCAGTTTTTCCTTCCCAACAGCCATTTTTTTCTTTTGTTGGTTATGTGCATATCACAAATGAAAGGAGGTTATTCAGGGGACCAAGTCCCAAAACGTCACTCCTCTAGCTCCCAAGCTTTAACAGCACAATGTAACTATAGACATAACTGCATACATCTATATTTCCTAAAATGGTAGAACATAAATTATGATGGACATTGCGAAGCACTTAGGTTTTCATATCGTTTATTGCATTTTGCTCAGTTTCACTCAGTCAGTGATGCAACTTCCTTTTTCTGATGGTTATTATTTCCAGACAATGTTGATATTTGTAGGTAAGGTACATACTATACATCATATAGTTTTCTAAAAAACAATGGAGGTTTCTGAGGGATGAATTATTATTAATACTTGCATACCTTTCTTATTATTTTCACAGATTTATAAAGTATTATCATAGTAGTTTCTTGGGAAAACGGAAATCGTGTGAAACTAAAAGGATTACATTATTTGATATAGCGATTTTTCATTTATTATGGTTTATAGAGGTGCCCAACCTATAATGCTTGTCTTGTCATCAATTTATATTTATCGGAATCCTTAAAATAAAATGGCGTTTTAAAATATTATTATTACGTATTATTATCATTTTATTTTATTTTTAATTAAATTAGTTGTTTTAACTTTAATTTGCTCGTGAAACTTCGTTTCAATAGATTTACTGTAAGAGGACCTGCGGCATGACAGATCGGGTAAATGGTGATTGCGTAAGGCTCGTTTCACACTACCCGGTTTTGACCGTACTGCAAAAAACTAGACGGCATAAACCAGATCAATAGTTAATTACACATTAAATGGTTTTAACCGTACGCCAGGCATTTTTTGTAGCGTTCCTACCTTTGTCCCACAACGTTGGTCTCTCTTGCACGAGAGTAATTGTAAGTTTAATCACAAGTAATCGTGTCTTGAAGTGGCTGATCAAACTGTGCCGCAGGAATAAAATCGTATGATGTGAAAACAAACATTTCGTCACGTACGCCACTTAGCTTATCGTGCCGTCCGGCTGCCGTATACTGTAGTGGCAGTAGACGGTTACTACACGCGTGGCGCGGGCCAGCATTTTGCCGTGACCGAATAATAATGAAAGCGTATATGGTCTTCTTGGAGCCTCTAACAAAATTTCGCCGTCCGGTTTTTGGCCGTACGCTCAAAACCATGTAGTGCGAAACGAGCCTAAAGCTTGGTTAAGGCCAGAAATGCAACTTTCTTGCCGTGTCGAAGTTCTTGCTTTACCTCCTCGTGCTGGCCCCAGGGCAATGATTTGTGTGCCCCTATATGCATAAATGGCTAAAACTTCATTGGCGAAGTTTCCCGACTTTTCAGGATGGACTTATCACAATGCGAGATTCCTCCAAGTAGAAAAGAGAATAGGCGGTTAAGCGAAGTGCGAAAGTTGGGATCGGGCAAATACAAGTCACCGACATGTAACACTGTCCTGCTCTACTCTGGTCACGATTTAGGAAACGCTGTAGAAGCTGGAGTTGGGTTACTCCTTACAAAAACGGCAGTCAGAGACCTTATTTCCTGGGAACCCCTTGGTGAAAGGCTTATCAAAACTAGGTTTCAGAGTAGAGTACGACCCGTGACTATTTTACAGTGTTACGCCCCGATGGAGCTCGCATCTGATGAAGAGAAAGAATGCTTTAACAATCAATTAGGATCCACCTACAACAACACTCCACGTGGAGATATTACTTTGGTTATGGGAACCCTTAATGCTAAGGTTGGCAGTAACCACTAACCACTGTCGGAAATTGCAATGATAATGGAGAGAGGTTTATTGACTTCTACAACGCAAATGGTTTTGTGATTGGTGGTACTATATTTGAACACAAACTGTGACATAAAATTAGCTGGGTGTTGACGGACAGGCAAGCGTCTTCCAACCAAATTGACCACTTCGCGATTAGTCGGCGCTTTAGAAGCAGTCTCTTGGATGTTCGAAACAGAAGAGGCGCCGACATGGGACTTGTCCGTGACAACCACTTAATTATAACTACCCCAAAATTGCATACAGCTACATTTCAAAGATGCTTCGAATTAACACGAGTCCCTTAATTCAACATAGCTAGACTAAGGCGTCCCACGACCCGTCAACAATTCATTTGCCTCTTATCCCACGAAATAAAAACAATCAGCAGCACAGTACATGAAGACATCGAACAATATTCGAATACTGTGAAGAATAATTTCATTTCAGGTGCTGACAGAATAGTCGGTCGGAAAGAAGGAAGAAACAACACCTGGTTTTCAGAAGAATCTTGGGCAAGGATCAACGAACGCAAACAGTTAAGGGTTCGAATAACTGCTGCATTGCTGAAAAAGGGGAACAAAGAAATGAGCTGGAGTCCTCGTACCGCATGAAAAAGATATAGGTTCAACGCATTGTGCGCCGTCACAAACGTAACTAAATCAACGCATTGGAGCAAGACGCAGAAGGTGCAGGACCGTTTACCAAGAACTGACCGGTGCACACAGCTGAAAAAAACATATGGTAAAAGAAGTAAACGGTACATGAACAAGATAGAAGGTTAAAAGAACACCAGTCTTTGGAAAAAACGTGTACCCGATGCCCTCTGAAGCGCCCGAACAATCCAGTCCCCTGATCCGAATCTCAGTAAAGATGAGATCGTTGCCTCAATTAAGGCACTTAAAAACAAGAAATTGGTAGGACTTGATGGAATTTCCACATCGCCAACGTCATCAAGCGAACTGTTTCATCCGCTCATAAAAGAAGCCTAGACTACCGAAAGCTTCCCTTATGAGTGGAAGAAGGGAATTATCTTCAAGCTCCCGAAAAGGAGGTCCTGCAAAGTGCAAAAACTGGAGAGGAATTTGCGTTCTACCTGCCATTGCCAAAATAGTATCAAAAGTCATACTGGAACGCATCAGAGCACACTTTAAGGCCACTTTTGATGCCAAACAAGCAGGATTCAGCTCTAGATCCTAATGTATTGTATCATATCAACATCAGCTACTTGGAGAAGGCCTTTGAGAGAGTGAACAGATACTACATCTGGTTAGCTTTGCGAACGAGAGGCATTCAACACATGATGGATCCAAGTGTAATGTTCTGCACGATGTCAGAGGATTTTGAAATCCGTAGCGGAGTCAGAAAGGGCTGCATTTTGCCGCCAATATTGTTTTTGCTGGTAATAAGTGACGTACTGCGACCAGTTTTGTCAGGAAGCACTGGGATCCAATGGACTTTGATATTCTATCCACACTAACAATGTTTCATGAATCTCCCTCAAATGACAACAGTATTGGTAGAGAAACAGAACTCGCGGGGCTGAAAATAAATTCCGGCGAAACAAATAGCCCAAACCTAATCATTACCGATTTTTCTTTTTGTACACATAATTCATACTTTTGATATAGGGTGACTTAAGTTACTCGAGGGAAGGCTTAACTACTCAATGTCCTTCTGAGTCCAAGATTTTCATTTCAGCGCTGGTGTCGTTTTCTCAACTTTTTCAAAGTTAAAGCTGTCCATTTAGATTTAATGTTCTTTCTTGATGACAGCACATACTTGGTCTTTCCCTTCTTGACCACTAACCCACCTTCTTCGCTTCCGTCGCAGAGCTCAAAAACACTCCACTGACATCACGCTTTGATTTTCTAATTATGTCAATATCAAATGCTTATCTGAGTAATTGAATGTACCTTTGGAAGATTGTGTCTCTAGTGTCGACGGTTGAGTTTTGCGAAATTTTTTCCAAAACGATGTTGAAGAAGTCACTATTGCAGTGCATCGCCTTGTCTACAACCTTTTTTGGCATTGCATCGGTGAGATCTTTTCCGACCTTGATAGAGCAGCGTGCATTCTCCATCGCCGCAGACGAATAAGTTTAAAAGGAGTACCTTAACTACACATTGCTCTGTAAAACTCTTCCCTTTAGATGCTACCATAATTACATTCAACTCTTAAGAACAGTTCAAGACATTTTTGGTAACTTAACGATGAGTCTCTATATCTTTTGATATCTTTCGTAACGCATATTTTGCTCACCCAGAACACCTTTTTCTATCAATGCTAACAGATGAGTAATGAAGTTAGCTGCTCCAAGGATTCTTAAAGCTAGAGCTTTTACCCTGAAAAGAAACATGACACGATTTTTTGAAGTACAATGATTGATTAGCAACAAACCATTTTTGAGATACAGTTTGGAGAGATGTTTTTAATTAAGAAATACTTAAGCATGTTGACGTTTCTGAGAATGATTTAGTTAGACTTAATTAGTTAATCGGTTAGTCAACATTGTGAATGAAGTAGCAATGTGTTGAAAAGTCAAGTTTGAGTTTTGTTCAAGCGAAAATAATATCCTGAAAAATCATTGCAAAATCTTAGCGTTATATTTTGTTCTGTCACTATTGTTTTTGACATTTAAGTTACTAAGTGTGATTTGCTAATCATAGTTGGAAAAAAAGCATATACTTGTCAGTTTTTGAAAGTGTTTCAATTGAAATTGGAAGGTAAATCTAATTTTACTACTATAGAGTGGCTTAAAAATCAAACACTTTAAGGAGAGTCTTCTTGCCCTTTGCAAAGTTTATCTTTTCAAACACAAAAGTAAACTCTTATAAAAACCAATGAAGTAAAATTTAGGTCAGTGCCAATCCTACGAGTAATATATACTTACTCAACTCTGTAGGTTAGGTACCCATCTGCAATATAAAGTGACATCGATAACAAATTCAATAAGTTGATTGAAGTAAAAGTACTCTTCTTTATTTAGTTATATTTACCTTTTAGTTATTTAATTTTTGTGTATTAAATTTCTTTTGGTAAGAGTATTGAAATAAAAAATGAGAATGAATGAAATGATAATAATTTAACTTTGGGTAAATTTTGTGGTTAAATTTCAACTTGAACTTAATTTTGTTGGCTCATGCAAAAGTTTAGAAAAGTTATGGTTATGGTCAGTCATGGTAGAACGCAAGAAAAAAAAGGGGGAGGGGTAACGGAACAATTATGTTGGTGTTTTCATTTTAAATTTTTTTGTCTTATAAGTGGCCGTGAGATCGTTTCAAAAACGAGTACAACAAGGTCATTTTATGTTTTCAATTTTTCATTTTTAGCCAAAAGAAACATGGCGAAAAAGAGCATCTATGTGTTAATAATAATACTAAGCTTCATACAAAAAGGTAAAAACCCTTCGTCTTCTACTTGAGAGTTGGAAGATAAAAATACTAAACATTTTAATTGTTAACATGAATGAAAACAAAAACAAATATTTTTCTATCTTTATCAAAAAATGGACCCTTGATGTAAGTGTGTGTCTGCTTATTGCCAACAGTTGAAAGTTGTATTAATATTTTAAAAACTTTCGCACTTTAAGTATCCAAAAATTTCTATAATTTCACCTTTGCAGAACAGCCTATTCAACGTGATTGAACGCATCAATTTTTTGATTTAAACAATAAAAATATTCCTTTTAAATCTGACAGCCACGGTTGCCACAATGGTTCTCTGTGACCAAATTTGGTCATTATTTTTCACTTGGTCAAATTGTCATTTTTTATTCCAATTGGTCATATTTTTCGGAAACGAAAAAAGATGTTCGACAATTTGAGTAACATAAACGTTCTTTTAACATACTCACTAAACAAAAACAACGGTTAAACTCTTTTAAACAACTTTGTGTACATACAAACTTTATTAGAAATATAAACCCTTGATCTGAATTGGACTTAGGGAACAGAGATAATTATCTACTCATTACATAAGCCGTAAAAATTCTCAAAATACCTTACAAGTAGTAATACAATTATTGTAAAAACAAACGCTTTACATTTTTATTTATGCATATAGAATTTTTAAAACGACTGCTACTAGTTACTTAAATTAAACCTTAGTAATAATATTTTAAGAATTTTTGTCGGATTTCGAAATTTCAATATCATCTTCAATAGATTGTTTTTCTAACTTGGTTTAGGGTGATCTCAAAGACGAAGTAATGGTAATGGACGCGGACTATATTAAAAAGAAAGGACTTCGATGTGACCCACACTGATATCTTCAAATCCCGTCTGTCGATTTGTCTTGCTTAAAAAATTGTCTATATGTACTAGTATCAATTTTTTGCGTACTATTTTTCGTAGATTTTATTTTTTTATGAAAAAATGGACAGTTGGTTTTTTATATAAAAATTACTTAATATCGAAAACAATATTTTCTGTGAAATAAAATAAGTTTGAAGCCAATAGTTATAATTTTTGAAAAGCTATTTGTGTCGAAAGTAATTTTTTACCAAGTTTTAGTATTGCTTTTTTTTTAGAGTTTTATTTTTTGTAAAAAAAAACTGTCAACTTGACTTTTTTCAAAATTTTACCGAATGTTGAAAACAATATTTCTTATAAGATAAAACTAGTTTGAAGCCAATATTTCAAATTTTTGAAAAGATATTTGAGTCGAGTTTTTATTTTTTGTAAAAAAAACTGTCCATTCAATTTTTCCCAACATTTTTCAAAATGTTGAAAACAATATTTCTTATAAGATTACATAAGTTTGAAGCCTAAATTTGAAGTTTTTGAGAAGATAATTGAATTGATATTCAATTTTTACAAACTTTGAGTAGTTTTTTTTAGATTTTTATTTTTTATAAAAAAGTGTCATTTATATTTTTCTCAAAATTTTATGAGATGTCAAAAACATTATTCTTCGTTGCACAAAATTTTGAAATGGTATTTTAGTCGTAAAATTTTGGAGAATTTTCTTTTTCAGTGTTTTTGATTTATAATTGGATTTTTTCCAAAAAATATAGTTCTTTGATATTACGCTACATTTTATCATATAAAATTTAATTCAAGTCTCTAGCGTTTTTAGTTCGTAAGATATTTAGGGTTAACCAAAATGTTCACCTTTTTTTCAAACTTCTATGGTAAAAAAACCACCCACGCAATTTTCTTGAAAGCCCTTTCTGCACCTTTCTGCCTTATTACCTGTATAACAAAATTTATTTGAAATCGAAATCTCTTCTGGTTCTTGAGCTATGGATGACGAAAAAAACGTCGCGAACGTACGGACGTAGGAACGTACGTACACACGCACGCACAGACATCTTACTAAAAATCTTTTATTTCGACTCTAGGGGCCTTGAAAAGTCGAGAAATGTCAAAATTTTCTATTTGACAAATCGGACCCATTACAATAACTTCCTATGGGAAGTTAAATAAAAAAATTCAACGTTAAAATTGACATTATGCGAATTTTGGGGAAAAGTCAGTATTTTAGTTTAGTGTTTTAGAATAGTTTGTTTAGAAAAAAAAGGAATAGGCTTAACTTTAATAAGGTGCTGGGAGCTTTAAAATAACAAAATAGTCCTTGTGTATGGAGAGTAATACATTTTCTAAAATTTTGTTTTTGCTTTTATATTTTTAAGCTTATAAACTTTGATTTCATCTTAAAACGCTTTATTTGTATGTTTCGCTGTCTGTATTTGGGTTAATTTAATTTAATTAAGTTTGTTACGGATTTTATAAGTTTATTCGTACGTAATTAAAAAATAAATGTCATCTGCATAATATGGAAAATATGTTAAGAAAAATGTTAAGAATTCATTAATCTGTCTTAACAAATTTTTCAGACTTGAATTAATTATGTTCGTCATTTATACCTACAAGTGGTAACCTTTATTTTCAAATTTGGACATACGATTTTTTTTAAGGGTGGTAACTGTGATGACAGCTGGCTTTTGACATAATGAAGAACTCTTGTATTGTGTTTTTTTTTCGGACGAATCGCTGTGGTTTTAATTTCCCTCTTATGGCGATGTTATGGAGAATTTTGTGTCTATTCTTTATAATAAATTATGTTAACAAAGGACAGTTAATTTATTTATTTATTTATTCATTCATCTATCGAGTCTCAATCTTACAGATTGCTTAAAACTAATATAAACTTAATTCATATTTACATTTTCACTTAATTGCAATTTAAATACATTTCTTTCAAGACTTATATCTAAATTAAATTTAAGTTCATTAAATAATTTCATACATCTTGTGAATGGTTCATTACAACCGTAATTATATCTATGCAAGGGGATATAAAACAAATGTCTTGATCGGATATTTCTTCCTGGAACATAGATATTTAAGAGATTTAGCAAAATAGGGCATTTTATATGGTAAGACAATATATCATATACAAACATCACACAATTTACAAGGCGCCGATTTCTCAGCGTAGATAGACTAATCAGCGCACATCTGGTGGAGTAAGTTGGCATTTCGGGTAAATTCCATTTTAATTGTCGATTTTGTTCTTGAAGTCAGAAAATTCGTTTTTATAATTATTTATTGTTATTAATTTCAGCGTTGATATCTTTAAAAACCGAATTAAGATTGATTATTTCTTTTTTCACCTATGACTATCAACTCCTACTCTCACGTCACGTACTATTGTTCTGTAAAGAATCGTGCAAAACTCCACCTACAATACTAGAGCCACAATCTTCCAAAGGTCCATCCAATTACTCGGATACGCAGATGATATTGACATAATTGGAAGATCAAAGCGTGATGTCAGTGGAGCGTTTTTGAGCATTGCGACGGAAGCGAAGAAGATGGGTTTAGTGGTCAATGAGGGCAAGACCAAGTATATGCTGTCATCAAAAAAGGACACTGAACAACGACGTCTTGGACAAAACGTCTCCATCGACAGCTATAACTTCGAGGCAGTTAAGGGCTTTGTCTACCTAGGCACCACTATAAACACAGACAACCAACCAACAACGACACCAACGCTGAAATCAAACGAAGAGTAAACTCCTACAATTCGCTGCTTCTTTGGACTTAGAAGGCAATTGAGAAGTAAAGTCCTCTCTCGAGCATCTTAAATCACCATCTATAAGACACTCATCATCCCGGTTCTCAATTATGGCGTTGAGGACTGGACCCTGTAAAAGAAAGATGAGAGCGTCTTAGGATGCTTCGAAAGAAAAATTCTTCGGGTGATTTTTGGTCCCGTACGCATAGATGGAGAATGGAGGAGAATATATAACGACGGACTGTACGGGCTGTACAGCAACACTAACCTAATTAGTAGAATTAAAGTCCAACGGCTTAGATGGCTACGTCATGTAGAGCGGGTGACATCAAATCTCCAGCCCGGGAGGTCTTCGAATCCAATCCCGAGTGACAAAGCAGTAGAGGAAGACCGCAACTCAGGTGGCGCACCCAGGTGGGAGAGGACCTCAACCAACTTGGCGTGCGAAACTGGAGACAACTAGCTAGGGACCGAGCACCGAGACGCATGTTGGTTGAGGCCCAGGTCCACCTCGGACTGTAGCGCCACCTTAAGTAAGTAAGTAAGTAATTATTGTTTCTATTCAATATGTCAAAGTTGGCACGACCAAAAGTTGGATTGCGCTTAAGCTATTAAATTTAAAACTGTAGATAAATTCAATTGACAAAACTTGGGACTTAAAACCAGAAAAGTTCAGAAAAAAATGCTGTTCTTTTGCAAACTCCTAAGCTAAGTTAGTAAGATTTCTCTGTTTCAAATTGAACCCGCAATTTCTTAAAGCTACATAACAATTAAAAGCCCTTTATAACTTGAAATAAAGCATGTTTCCTTAGTCTGGAACTTGAATATCCCTTGAAACATTTTTATGGGAAAAAAAGAACGGTAGGTAAATTTATTTTTCATTGATAAATCTTATTAATTATTGCAGATTTGTCAATCTTGTATAGAAAATTTATCAAAATAATTGTCTGCTTAATATGCAGAAAAATTACAATGTTATTAGAAAATTTTAGCAACCATTAATCCCATTTCATTCCACTTAATTGAATATGGCTGACATTTCAATCAGAGGGGTGCTTTAATATTTGACTGCTTAGTGCTTTTCACCTTAATCAACTGACATTACGTTGTTTTTTTCGAACAGATGACTGAAGTATTTTTTTCTTCGTTCAATGTGAAGCGAGAAAACGTTAAATTTGCCATAAACATGCTTAAGATTCCTTTATATTATTTGGCTTTAAGAACCTTTATCTTCAATTTATTATGTACCTATAGTATATAAATTCATTCATTCACCTCTTCTGGGTTGCTACCATTTCAGACGTTGAATTTACCCCTTGTAGATGTCGCCCGTTGTCGTTCGTAGTCAGCGAGAATAATGTAGAAAAATCCCACCTCTCCGCCATAGCCACACGGAATCATCCAGCCAGACATCATTAAAATTGATTGATCTTCTTTTTATGCGGCGAACATTTTTATTGCGTCAGCTTTAACAAAAAAAAACCGAACCAAACTCTCACAGCGAGTAGGGTTTTCTAGGGTTCGGTTCCAGCTTCCAGCTTCCAGCACCATGCATCGCATCGATTAGATCAATCAAGTGTCAAGCGTAGCGTAGCACGGTGTTTGCCTTCAGACACATCACACATCTCACATTTATGACCATCATAGCCAGAGAAAAAAAGCGAAAGACCAGAGATTTAGTCCCGAAAATATAGCATCATCATAACTAACACTCTCCCTTTTTTTCAACTCGTAAAGTATTTCTGTCCACCTTTGTCCTTTTCGTCCTATTTTTGTGCGAATTGCTTTCTTGTAATCCGAATCTGTCAAACACTTTGTCGTATTTTTGTTTGTTTTGTTTTTTCTTTTTTTTTCGTCGAAGGACTAAAATATTTTATCAATGCCAAAGTTATTGACATTGGTGAAATACATAAGAGGGACCGAGAACGGGAACCATCAAGGATATCTTGTATCTATTGAAGCAAGCAAAAATTCATAATGTATTTGCTTTTCCTGGATGTTTTTGATGCTTTTGCTTCTTTTGCTCCTTTTTTCTATGTTGAAAAAATCAATGTTGACAGAATCTCCAAAATCTAGACAGAGATTGTAATTACATTTTCCATTGGCAAAGGCAAAAATGATAAAGCGAACAGGACGAAATCGTATGGTTTGAGTTTTGGGATTTTAGGTTCTTTTTTTTTGAATCAATCATTCAGAAAGGACGAAAGGAAACAAAACAATGAATAAAAAATAAACAAAAAAAAACAGGTCAAATCGGTCTTTCACTCTAAACTCTAATAAAACGCGACGAACTGGAGGCGTGTCTCAGCTAGCACAACTTTTTAATATGAATTACATGACTGAGGTACACAGGGACGGGGAGGGAGAACAAAATAAAAAGTTTTAAAACAAAAAAGGTCTGCAGGGATGCCTAGTATCTTTTCTAAATTACCTTACCCGCCAAAGAAGAATGGGTTTATTGTTTAGAGTTTTATGTGATTTTTATATTCTTTGAAACAAAAAGATTTATTTTATAACATCTGCCTTTAAATTAATATGCTGGATGCTGCCCATTTAAATTAAAACAAATCCAAGTTTTAATGGAGATAAAATGAAGGTAATATGTATTTTTGTTTTTGGGTGAATAGGCAGATGAACTTTGTGATGATTGTACGTAAGGAATTTCAGAACTTATTTCCAATACGGGAAAAATGTTTGATTTTTTCTAAACTATGGATATGCAGATATCGGTTATAGTTTCCTCTTTCTACTTAGGTTAGGTTAGGTTAGAGAGAATCACTGACCTTACTCAGCTTCTACAACTCGACAAGTTCGACGTTCAGAGTAGAAGAACATTAACCTTAGAATGATCACAAAAAAAGTTAAGGGTTATTAACTGGTCACTATGATTCCTCAATACAATGTGCGAATATTTCAGTGCCTAAATTTGTCTCATTATCTGTCATTCTAGAGGAGGAACTTATCCAGCCCCTCATGAACCGCAACCCTGACTCGTTAATGCTTATACGGGTCTCTGTCTCTGCCCAGCATTAGTCTGTTGTCCCTAAACATGGAAATTCTGCAAATCCGGCTCGAAGGACCAAAATGTTCTGCACAAAAAAAAGTTTTATTTTTGTATAAAAAATATAAAAGGAAACTCAAAACTTCAAATTTATTAAATTTTTCTTTATTTTAGAAAACACCCTTTTTAAACCACAGTTTAAACCGAAGTGGTTCTTGTATTAACCTCCATCTGACCTTCTTTTATTAAATTTGTATAACAGTTGGTGATTTTTAATTCCACATTGTATTAATGGTAAGTTGACATTCCGATTGTGGCAGCATCTAACAGTGACGTTGATGCCAGCGCTGATATGATCACAAGTTTTATTATCCTGGGAATGAAAATTTGTATCCGGAATAGGGTTAAAAGCATCAGACCTAAGGAAAACGCATGGTTCGATGCAAGCTGTAAAGAGGTTATTAGGGTCATGAAGTTAAGTGTCTGTTGTTTTAAAGCCAATCCAACCTAGGAAAACCGGAATAAGTTAGAGTAATTCAGGAAGACCTGCAACAACCGTATTCGACGAAAAAAATTTGTACATGACCAAAAAATACTGAAATGTCTGAATTTCAATACGAATTTTTGGTCATTTGTAAAAAATATGAGGAAGGGTGTATTCATAAACGTCACCCTAACTAAGAGCTGCGTTATGTGCATTCCTAAAGTCTGATTTTCGATCGAACTAACCTAGTCGAACTGCAGTACCTACCGTTTATAAACGTCAGAGTATCGTCAGCGTCGGACGGACAGATTGTGCAGCTGAATCTGTTTGGCTGCAGAAAGAGCGGGAATTATAAAAATAATACTAACTCACTTAAGGAGACGCTACAGTCCTGTGTGAACTATGGCCTCACCCAACAAACTTCTCCATCTAGCTCGGTCCCTAGCTAGATGTCTCCAGTTTCGTGCTCCAAGTTGGGTGATGTGACTTTCCGCTTGTGCGCGCCACCTGATCCGCGGTCTTCCTCTACTGCGCTGTCCTGTGGGTGTGGATTCGAAGACTTTCCGAGCCGAAGGATTGATTTCCATGCGGTCTACGTGACCCAGCCATCTTAGTCGTTGGACTTTTACCCTTCTTGCTAAGTCAACGTCGCTGTACAGCCCGTACAACTCGTCGTTCCATCTTTTCCTCAACACCCCTTCGATACATACGGGACCGTAGATCACACAAAGACCTTTTCTCTCGAAACGACCAAAGGCGCGCTCATCCACTTTTGTCATAGTCCATGCTTCTGCACCGTATAGCAGGACGGGGATGATAAGGGTCTTATATAGCAACACTTTGGTCCCTCGAAAGAGGACCTTACCACTCAATTGCTTTCTTAGACCACAGAATCAGCGGTTAGCAAGAGTTATTCTGCGTTTGAACTCAGCGCTGGTGTTTTTTTCTGCGTTTACAGCGGAGCCTAGGTAGACGAAGTTATTGACTACCACAAAGTTGAGTCTGTCGATGGTGACGTTTTGACCAAGACAACGGTATTGTAGGCTTTTGTTGCCGACAGCATGTACTTTTTTTTAACTTAATCGTTAAACCTTTTTTTGCCGTCTCTGGCTCAATTCTCAAAAAAGTTTCATTGACATCATGCTGAGTTCTCCCCCATTAATGATTTCAGCATATGCTAGAAATTGGACAGACTTTTGAAAGATAGTACCTCTAGTGTTGACGTTTGAGCTCTGCACTATTCTTTCAAGTACGATGTCAAAAAAATCGCATGACAGCGCATCACCTTGTCTAAAACCTTTTTTGACATCGAAAGGTTCTGTTAAGTTGTTTCAAACCTTTATGGAGCAGCGTGAATTCTCCATGGTCATCCTGCTCATACGGACAAGTCTAGCAGGGATGCCAAACTAGACATGGCTCTATACAGCTCGTCCCTGTAGATGCTGTCATATGCGGACTTGAAATCGATGAAAAGATGGTTGGTGTCGATTTGGTGCTCTTGAGTTTTTTCCAGGATCTGCCGTAATGTGAATATTTGATCAACTGTGGACTTTTCTGGTCTAAAACCACACTGATAAGGACCTATCAGGTTGTTGACGATGGGCTTTAGACGTTCACATGTTACGACAGAAAAGATTTTATAGGCGATGTTAAGTAGACTGATTCCTCTAAAGTTGGAGTAGTTTAGAGGTTCTCCTTTTTTCAGGATCGGGCAAACTGAAGTTTCATTCATAGGGCATGCTTTCTTCGGACCATATCTTACAGAAAAGTTGGTGCATGCTCCTAACCAACTTATCTCCAGCCGCTTCAAAGAGCTCGGCATTCAAGCCATCTGCTCTACGGGCTTTATCTTAGATATGGCAATCTTTAATTCGTCTAAGTCGGTAGGATGGGATTGTTGGCTTTCGTCGTCTTTGTTGAATGGATCATCATCCTGCCTGACAGCGGAATTCGGTTCGTCGTCGCCGTTTTACAGTCCGCAGAAGTGGTCCTTCCATATCCTGAGCATTGTCTGCGGTTTCACTATGATGTTTTCACTTTGATCTTTGCAGCCTTCGGTTCTAGGTTTATAAACCTGTGAATTTCGTTTCACCTAATCCTCAAACTATCGAACTTCATTCCTGGACCTCCAACATCTTCGACCGCACGCTTCTCATGGTCTCTCTTTTTCGTTCTAAGAAGTCAGTGTTCCTCACGTCTCTTCTGCTCATAGAGCTGCTTTGCGTGCTTGTTGTGTTGGCTGCATTTTCCTCATCAAACCAGGGGTTCCTAGTTGGTGGCTGCTTGAAACCCAGCACATCAGAGGCGGCTTCTCTTCTTGCATCTTGGCAATGTTGCCACAGGTTTTCGATACATAGTGTTTGCGGCGGAGAACTTCGAGAGAGGTTACTTGTAACTCGGTCGAAGAAGGATTTGGCGGTCTCTTGCGATTGTAGCCGTTAGAAGTTGTACCTTCTCCCAGCACCTCCCTGTTTTGCCTTGGGTCTGGAAACCCCAAGTGCTTCCTTGGCTACAACGAGATAGTGACCCGAGTCGATGTTATTTCCTCGGAAAGTTAGGACATCCATGATGCTGGAAGCGTGTCTGGCGTCGATCGCAATCCAAGTTTCTTTGTGGATGTTGAGGTGTGGAGTGTGGAAACGCGTACTGGCTACCATTACGTAAAGGGACCTAACATCCCAAGTGCATATCCGAAGTTCATTGTCACAAATATATTTAATGTTAATATGTTTTAAGAGATAGAAGTAGTTTAAAGCTAATATCACAAAGTTTTGAACAGATATTTGAGTCGAAATTCAATTCAACTACTAACTTTGAATAATGTTTTTTTTTTGTCAATTCAGTTTTTCTCAAAATTTTAGTACATGTTGAAAACGTATTTTCATGCCACAAAATTTGTTTGGAGATAAAATCATTTGTATTCGTAAATTTCTCGAGGTGCCAAATTTTTGTTTAGTTTTTTGATTTATAAAAAAAAACTTTTAATTGGATTTTTTTTTTTCAAAACTATATTTGTTATTTGATTTTTTGATTTTGAATGTTTTCGGTTCATAATATATTTATTTAGGGTTAAACAAAATTTTCAGTTTTATTTTTTAAACTGCTGAAAATTTTCAATTTGACAGATCGAACCCATTACAATAACTTCCTATCTGAAGTCAATGAAGTTGGATAAAAATCGAAAACTCTTTACCCAAAACTTTTGCATTCTTTGGGAAGAACCCTGAATACCGACTTGCCTACAGTATATTTGACAGATAATGTTGGAATTCATTCCAACCTATTTGTTAATATTTCATGCAACCATAAAAGTTTTGATCTTTCATCAACATTTGTGGACCATGAAGAATTGGGGCTTTAATTTTTCCATTGCTTAGTTTTGGAACTTTTTTTTGAGATGTATTTTACACAATTGTTAAGGACTTTGACAAATTGTTTTAAAACCTCCTGTTCCTTGTTTCGTTCTAAATTTCTAGGCTTTAATAATATTTAAATAAATAAAGTTTCATAATATTTAAATACAAAATATCTGTTCTGGCAGATTTATTATTCAATCTCAAATACTTCTGTAAAAATTATAAAACTTTCCTAATGACGACCTCTCAACCCTGAAAGATATTTCATTTGGAAATGAATTTCCAAATAAATATTAAACAACTTTTAGCTAAGGTCCTTATGAGGCTGTTTTTAAGTTTTCCACTTTAGACTTCAAAGTCCTAAACTGTTCGTTATAAAATTTTAGAGAAAAATATAAACAAAATCTATCATCTAATCGCAGTTATTAAGCAAACATTTCAATTTTAAGTTAAAAACCTTGACCTTGCAGCATTTAATGAAATAGAGTAAACAAGAATTGTTTTTGAAATAAGAATAAAAATGTAAAAAAAATCGTAAACCTAACCTTTAAGAGTGTACTTGGATATTTGACTAAATCTCGAAAAGCTTTAATTTAAAAACTTTCCATTTGAAACATTTTTCGAACGCAGCAAAATTACAAAACTTTAAATGACTAGGAAGTATTCATATTCATTTCGTTTGAGTATGAGGATATCTACGCTCTGTATAGACCAACCTCTTACGTCCTTACCCACGCACAGCCCGCAGCGCCGCCGCCGCCATCGCCCGCACAGCACCGAACTTAACTCTTTTTCCTTACAGCAAACAAAGTTAACTTTTTAAATTGAATATCGATTGGAAATTCTGTCCCTTTTTATATTTGAAACTTCTCGATGTGAGCACATATTTTGAACAGATAAATGTACTCTTCCTCCTGTACATATTCACAGTCTCTAGGAAGCCAGAAGCGCTTTAAATGCGTTCATTCTTCTTATTATTCATGTGCGAGTCCTTGAAAATATGCTCATAATCGTTTCCATTTCACTAAATGTCCAACCGTTGCTCGTCCAACGACGACGCGACGAAGGCGCGTTGCTGCGGGCAGCGGCGACAATAAGGAAGCCCAGGACATAACGACAAATATTAAGATCATAAAGCTATACCCTCCCCCTCGATTGGTCACCCGACCCGTCACCCTGACATTTAGTGAGGAGCCAAACTATGAATGATTTTACGATTATGACCTCATTTCGATAGACATCTTTGTATAAATTTTGTGTGTGGGACATAATATCGATGCTGTTCTTTTTAGGATACATCTTAATATGTACCTAACTTTATTTGTTGGGTATCCTTGAGAGGGGAGGAGATGTACCATACCAAAAAAAAAACAAATCCTTGGGCGTGCGGGAGTGGATTTTTTCTTGTTTTTATGTTAGAATATACCTACCTTCTAGCTCTGGAGGTATACTACCCATGCTTAAACTGCCTCTGATGCCACAAGCAAATACGGGCTATGCTGAAAATTCAATAGCCCCTAAAGAAATTATTGCTGAACGATGATGCAAAGGGGATGGGGGAGATAAACGAGTAACGTTTTACGCTCGATAAAGTTGATTTGTTTCCGAACGCGATTCGATGTTATTCGAAACAGGTCCGGGTTTAGCATTTATAATGGAAGAATGAGGCTATACCTAAAGTTTGCATATAATTATCCCAGATAAGAAAGTTTTATTTTTTGTATGTTTTGTCAATTCTATTTGGTATGTGACTTTTGCATTCAGGCGAGACTTTCAGACTTCAGGAAATTCAGAGGGAACATTTACAAGGACTATGGGCCTTGACCTCAACTTAACTTTCTTTCTGTCTAAAATGTCTCCACCTAGTATTCATTTGTATGCCAAAAAGTTCTACTTTTTCACTATGAGTTTATCATTTTTAAAATATGTGTGGGTTTTGAGCTCGGAGTTGCTGGGAAAAGTGAGCATCTAAAATTGTTTTTAATCGGATTGGGCAACTCTAAGCGACTTATTTGTATTTACTGGATAAGCTTCAATTGATATTGAAATCACAAGAACTGTCAAAATAGTGGTACAAACCCAATTCAATACAAATAAAGAAGTTGACGTTACAATATTTCATCAGTATTCAACCTCGTGGTGAATAGTCTATCCAGGATTTGTATACATTTTGAGAAACCTTATTGGAACGAGTTGGATATACTGAGATAGCTGTCAAAAATAAAAGCAAAAGTCAACAACTTCAAATTCACAAAAATTAGACAAATAAAGGGTGATTTTGCAGCTATTATCTTTCTGGCAAAACTGGTTTAAACAGCTGACGCACGTTTCGGTTTTCTTTCACAGTCAAAAAGGTTCAGCTTGGTCTTATGGTCTTACAAGCGAACAACGGTTATATATTATTGAATTTTATTATTAAACGCGTGCTCTGTTAAGAAAGTTGATCGCGCGGTTCTTCCATTTTATGGTCAGTTGAATCGATCCACTAAAGCTGCTATTCGGGCTATTGTGACTAAATTTTGCACTCTCTATTAAGCACTATTCATTTGAGCACGACCAACAAATGAACGAATATTCGTCGATTTTGACATTTCTTTCACACGAGAGTTTTTAATTCGTCGCGAATGAACCAAAACAGGAACGATTTTTTTAGGTTAACTACGCGCGATTATTTTATTCTTTGCGAGTGTGGATAATGTAGAACGCGAATAAAGTTTGACAGTTCGTATCAACTACAATTTTTTTCGCGACAAATACATTTTTTTTCTTAAATTTATTAATATACTAGCTGACCCGGCGAACTTCGTACCGCCTAACAGAATGTCGTGTTACTTTTTAGCTGAACTAATTTAGGCTTTGATGCACGTAAAACAATGATACAAAATAATATATTTATATAGATAGAAACAATTCTATGGAATAAGAACTTCCTCATCTTTAAATTTTCCTTTAAGTATCGACGCTTGAATAACATTGCTCATCAGTTTTCTTATCACCAAACGCGTTCCATTACACAGTTTTGGTTGGTTTAAATATCTAAGCATGATGACTACCGAGCCAACTTTAAGTTTTAAATTGTGCGGTGGTAAACCAGGCACTTCCAAGGAGTTTAAAAATGCTTCAGTGAATACAAAGTACCTACGATTTGATTTTGAATTATAAAATTGAGGTCATCTACATCTTTATTTTTAGCGGCCAAAATTGCTCACTCACTTAACTATTAAGTATTTTTGTGGTTAGCAATGATATCCGGGAATACTTTGTTGATAAGCTCGTCTTTTGATGATACGAAATTGCAAAAATTTGGAGGAAATGAAATCAAACCGCTCGATTTGTCAACAGGAACACGGCCAATACCGAAAGTCATCAATTGCTTCATCATCATCATCAGCAGATAGATCGTTCAACAATGCAACTCTCCTATTTACAGACAGTTGAAGTTTCTTTATATATCGCTACAGATTTGATGCTTTGAGGCAAGCGTTATTTCGTCGGCAGAGGAAGATCTTGGAATGACTGGTAGTGTTTGTCGGAAATCGCCAGATAATAAAATCATTGCACCACCGAAACATCTCGAGCCATTGCGCAGATTTTTTAATGTTCGGTCTAGTGCTTCCAATACGTGTTTGTGCGGCATTGTGCATTCGTCCCATATGATGATTTTTGATGCTACTAAAACTTTGGCCATTGCAGAGTGTTTCCAAATGTTACATGTCGGTTGTTCAGTTGTTCAGTAGTTTGAAGGTTAAATGGCAATTTTAATGCTGAGTGAGCCATACGGCATCCATCTAACAATGTGGCCGCTATTCCAGAAGAAGCAATTGATATAGCAATTTCGGATCTCGCACGTTCAGCGGCCAAAATCAATGACATGAGGAATGTCTTCCCAGTTCCACCGGGGGCATCCAAAAAAAATAAGCCACCATTTCCATCATCCATTGCATTAATCAGTGTATCTTCCCTCTGCTTAGGATTCAACCGATTTACATTCGTTTGAACTGATTGGATTAGTTCATGTGGATCATATTCACGTTCACGTTTCAATTCGCTATTAAATGCGTCATTCATTCCGCGATATGGCGCTGGCATTCCTAACCTAACTAACAAACTGCCGCACATGAGGTAACACATATCTTTGATCAAGAGCAAAGTCTGGTTATAAATCTCGTCATTCACCTCAAAATCGGAATTTCTTGAGCTGACGCGAATTCTATGTAAAATATCCTCTGACATGTTATCTTTGTATTTGTTCCACAGGTCAGGTGGGTTCGATGGGAAGCATGTTGAAATGATGATAGCAAATACTGTGCGTATCTGACTTGGAGATGCAGAAATAATTGCTTCAGTAATTGTCGTGTCCCAATGAGTATCGTTTTCAAGCAAATTTAACTCTTGACATGCTGCACGAAATGTGGGGCACACGATACCATTAACAGTTCGAAGTGATTCAAATGATAGAAATAGAAACATTCATCATTCTTCGGATGAACTGTGTAAATACGACTAAGAGCATCAGTAGAACGCATATCTGGATGACCAGGAACTGCATCGCCTTGCTTCCGACGTTGAAATTTCTTCGATGTAGCGTTCCAAGTGTAATAACGTGGCATTTCTGAGTAAACCAAAGTTCGTGCGAACGGATCGCTTTGACAAATCGCAAAGAAACGGGTTAGTGTTGTTCCTGGAGGTGCTTCGGTACGTTGAGCAGCAATTAAATAATTTCTATCCATTTTGGATTACATGTTAATGTAATGAATAGATCTGGCTGACCATAATGACGAACATATGTCATTGCATCTTGCCCATATTCATGCAAATGACTCGGGCTACCTATATATGTCACCGGTAAAATAGTTAATCGACCAACATTTTCTGAATCTTCTTCTGTGCTAATTGCATCGCGTAAACCGCTTCGATTTTAATGTACATGTCAACGCAATATTGTTGAATATTGTTGAAGCAGTCGAAGAAATCGCAACAAATAACTGTCAGAATTTTCACTAATGATCAAACGATATGCGTAATAATTCATCGAACTAATCTTCTTGGTAGTTTCCTCACCTGAAACAAATGCAATAAAAATTGTATTTTAGAACCCGTAATAGGTTAACGACTCTTACAGCTACTCTCTACTAAATTAGAAATCGCAACTTTTTTTGAGTACTTAAAGCAAACAGACTAAAATGTATATCAAGTTAAAATGAAAACAACAATATTGATCTTACAATTCAATGGATTAATCATTTTGATATTAAAGTGATATCCAAGGTCTCCTTGCCAAAACATATGAACGTCATATGAACGGTGTGTTTTATATATTCTTTGTAGCTGCCCAGTATTGCGTCGTGTAAGTACAATATCACGTGTTTCCAAGTTTTCACCAACAATCAGGATTGCCACTCCATGGATTGTTGGAGCATTAAATGTGCGTTCATGTGTTCCAGCTGGTCTTTTATCTGCTCTGATCACAACTTTATAGTCATCACTTGGCATGCGCTCTAACGCAGTCTTGAACTGCCTGACCAATGCATGATTTTCATGAAGCATTTGCTGCAGATCTTGGAGAATAGCTCTTTTCGTAGCTGAGTTGATCCCTTTACGCCGGTCAAGTTGTTCTTCCATAATGCCCTTGAAGTGTGTTTGCAAGATTTTATGCTGTGCATCTTCTATAGTTTGCAATGATCCAATGCGATATCAAATCTGGCCTTGAATCTGTAAAGTCAAAACCATAGTTACAAACGCTTTTTTTTTTAAATAATAACATGCCATTTTTATTTCAGAGACAAATACAGAAATCTAACAAACTACATTCCAGATTTCTTTTACAATGATAGAAAATAAAGTTTTTAACGTAAATTACCTTGAATATAGGATTAAATCCGTGTTCTTTGATAATTTCCGCCCCAAATGAAGTCATTTTGAAACAGACATTGCGTTTTTGGGTATTCGCTAGAAAATGTCGTGATTCTGGTGTTGAGGCAAAGGCTGCAGAAACCAGGTGTTTCAACAGCAAACTTCAATGCTCCACAATGCTGGCAAACAACGTCCATTGGACCAATGCAAACTAAACGATGCAAGCTGTAGTCGATGGTGCAATCATACAGAAACGGTGCTCGATTCAAATCAATACTTGAACCATTTCTTCTTGCACTTCGAAGATTATTCCTCTGTTCATCTGTACGATAAGCTCGACGATTTCTCGTTTCTAACCTAGCCATTTCACGGGCTGCCTCTCTTTGCTTTTGTGTTTGGGAAGCACGAATTAAGGCCTTTCTTTGCTCCATACTAACGCGGCGCCGTTCTCCATCAGATAACTGACTCACGATATTCCGTTTACAGTTTACAAAAACTAAATTTCTGAACGCACACATGACGTCTTCAGAAAAAAATAAAGTTGTGGCTTAAAGGTCTCAGCAACCGGACCATAAGCTCAAAAAAACATAGTTACTACACTATTTGACAGGATTGGACAACAAATGTTTGACATGTAATAAACAAATCACCGTCTATTGAAATGATTAAGTATTAAAGATTAAAGTAAGTATTCTGCTATTCGGGACGGAAACAAATCCAACAATTCAAAAACCAAGGCAATCGGCCCAGCCGTTCGTGAGTTATAAAAGTTTGTAACAAACACGACTTTCTTTTATCTATATAGACTTAATAACAAATGAAATGGGAAGACACTGTTGCTATACACAGATTATGAGATACACAAACAAAATTGCAATGACAATACAGTTGTCAGCTGTCAAAAAATTACTTACCAATAAAAATAGATATATTTTGGCGTTGCGGTCAGCCTTGTGATATTTACGATTTGAAGCGAAAAAGAAGCCTGAAATAACATTTCAGATAACCTCTTAAAAGTCCAATGTGTCTATTGGATTTGTCAAAGTCGGCGCAACTGTATCTACGCGTTTGTAGCCTAGCTATAAGAGTGTCAATGGCATACGTCAAAACTAGTTATCCATTTGCTTTTTATGACATATTTCATTGTGTTTTTAAAGTAAACGTTCAAAGCAATCAATCCAGCCCTGTTTTGAAAATACGATTTTTACTGTCTACATTTTTATGATGTTGGCTCAACCGCACCCGTTTAAACCATTTTTTTTTTATTTTTTCAAATCAGTGAGAAGAAATTACTCTTGAAGCTCTATGCTCGAATTGATGTAACACACAATTCTATTATTGCTTTCATTATATCGAGTTGTAAAGAATGTAAGTACTTATTTTATAAGTGAAAATTGATTGCGAAATCATAAAAACGGTGTGCACAATAATGTGCATCACAGCTTTTGCTTTTAATACGTAAAAATGGAAACATGTCTCTATCAACATCAATTTGCTGAAGAATTGTGGTAGAGGATTAAAGTATATAAATAATTGTGTTATGGGATTTTTATGTGAGCGGGAGATTATTACAACACCATAGGTCATAGATTTTATGGAAAAGTTAAAAGTCTACAAATATTTATTTGCATGTTTACTTTTTTGAAGGTATGTAGATAGGTCTAAAAAAACAGTAATTTTTTATGAATTTTTTGTTCTACATGTAAGTTACCCCTATTATAATTTGTTGTTCTAAATGTAAGCTACTCCTCAATGTTCGAAACGTCAAACATCATCGATTCATGTTCGAATAGTAAAACGTAATCGACGATTGTTTGACGTTTGGGACAGACAGTATTCCCTCGTTTTACACATTCTTGTTCTTCTTTTAAACGAGACTAGACACGCCAATAAATTGTTAAAGAGATAAAAATTCAATTAAAAAAATTAAAATAAACCTAAACCAAAAGAAATATCGTTTTAATAAATTTTAAATTTTCATATACACCTACTTACAAAAATAATCTACGGAAACGTCAGAAAAGCTTATTCCTGCAGGTATTATAGGAAACCACCAACTCTTTTTTTAAGGTTTCTTACGTTTTGGTGTTATTATTTATAAAACAAACTTTTATGGAAAAAAGTGTCTCTACTGTTTTTGAACTAACAGAAGAATGAATATGAATCATAAATATTCTAGGGACCTTTTACCTCATAAAATGTCAAAGTTGTCCATTCGATCATTGGCAAACGGACTGTTAACAGTTATTTCCGGATGATGGGAAGTTAGATTATATTTATAAGAACACGAGTATTTTTCTAAAGCCTAAATCTTTAATATCAAGAAAAAGATCTGTTCCTAAACAGAGTCCCATTTTATTCTTATTTTATAATAATCTAAATATCTAATAATGTCAAATTTGATAAGAATTTCTGTTTGTTTTGTTTTTATTTTATTTGAAAATCCATAACTTTCCACACAAGTATGTAGGTCTATCGAATGAAAAAAATAATGAGGTTTGCTATAATTAGCATATAATTTGCTTTAAGACGTAAAAACAATGTTTATGAACATTTATAAGGAGGCAACAATTTTATTATATTTGGCATTTACCGAAGCTACCATTTGATAAGTTTGTTGAATGTGAGATTAAACACATGTTTACATTACTTTATTATTTAGAGTAGAGAAATAAAATTGTGTTATGATGACGTATAGACGAGTTATTACGTTGTTAAATTTTTTTTAATAACAAATACAAAATGTCTTGAGAGAATTTCAGTTTAAATGGGATATTAATGGTTTCTAAAAATACAACCTAAACATTACTTTTTAATCCTAAAGATGATTTGAACGCATAAATGTTTTAACGTATGAATCCATTTAGTAGTATGTTTACCTTAAAGCATCTTGCACATGAGCTACTAACTGCGAACTATAGATGTTCTCATATTTTGACTTATCTTACACATTAGCTTTATTCCTATTCGCAGACAGCGGCGAATTGTCAATTTATAATTACCCTTTTCAACAAACAAAACAAGAGTGGTATAATTTTGAGGTTAAGTTGAGCGCGAACAATATATTCGTTGTAGTGTGGATGGTATGTGGAACGCAATAGAGTTTGACAGTTTGTTTTTACAAAATCGTCTTGTTTTAGAGAACAAAATGCAAATTTTGTTATCCTAACATTAGTGTCAATTGGTTTCTTATAATTTAAATGTGTTTTCGTTTGAAATTGACTTTTGAAATTTGTCCATTAGTCCATTAGTTGTTCGCTCTCATGTGCAAGGCCCTTAAATTTCTAAGGCACATTTAACTTCGATTCACTTTAACTGTCAATGTAACAGATCAGCAAAAGTTTTTTTTGTGTTTTGGATTTATTTCGAAATTTTCTTGGTCAATGAAGTTTATAGGGAATTCAGTTTCTTTAACGAAGCGATTTGAACTTCTACAACATCAATAATATTCACTTTTTATATGAACTTGATATTATTAAAGATATTATTTCCTGTTTTTCCGCTCGTATGTTAAAGAAACGGATGTAGTTCATATACAGTGTCACACTAAATTTTTGGCACACCTCCATATTCAAAATTAAAACATCTTTTTAAGCTATTTAAATCACTGGCGCTAAGTTTTAAACGAATAAGTAAAATTTTAAAACCATATTAGCATTAAGATTAAGCTTAATAGATGATTTGTACACCTTACTATGTCTTAACGATTTGCTAAAGTTCAAATCACGAAATGGCTATTTTAACTTTTTGCAATTTTGCCGGCTTGGAGTTATTCTAAGGATCTGGCCCTCGAAGTTGGGGGTTGTGCCGTCGGGGTGACTTCCTGACCACGTAAAAATTTCCTAGTTGCGAAGCACCAACAAGCCTCGGATAGAGACGGATTTCCTGTTGAAACGAATTAAGGACAACGAACTTCGGATATGCACCTGGAATGTTAGGTCCCTTAGCAGACGACGTGCGGCCAAAGAATTAGCAGATTCCCTAGACTGCTATAAAGCAGACATCACCGCCATCCAGGAATACGATGGGAAGCCTTGAGCTATAGGCACATAAATAAGCGCCTCATAACCATACGCATCAAGGCTGAATTCGGCAACATTAGCCTGATATACACAAACGCCCCACAGAAGAAAAGGATGACAACACCAAAGATATGTTCTTCGAGCTCTTAGACAAAACATCCGATCACTGTCCTAGCTACGATATTAAAACTGTCCTGGGCGATTTTAATGCTAATCTAGGAAGGGAAGACATCTTTGGTGGAATAATCGAGAAAAACAGCATGCACGACAACACTTCCGACAACGGATTCAGGATCATAGATTTTGCTGCGGGGCGAAACATCAAGGTAGCCAGTACTCGTTTTCTACACCTCAACATCCACAAAGGAACTTGGAGTACCCCAGATCAATCTACCGTCTAGCAGATTGACCATATTGCGATCAACGACGGACACGCTTCCAGCATCATGGATGTTCGAACATTCCAAGCGGCGCTGCATAAAAGGACTTGAGCTGCTTATGAGCTCTATGAGCAGAAGAGGCGTGAAGAACACCGACCTCTCAGAATAAAAAAGAGAGCGCATGAGAAGCGTGCGGTCGAAGATGAAGAGGGGTTTAAAAGCAGGAAGGAAGTTCGAAAGTTTTTTGAACAGGTGAAACGAAATTCACAGGTACATAATTCTAGAACCGAAGGCTGCAAAGAAGAAAGTAGAAACATCATAGTATAACAGCAGTCAATGCTGAGGATATGGGAGGACCACTTCTACAGACTGTATGTATAACGGCGACGACGAACCGAATCCAGCTGTAAGGCAGGATAATGATTCATTCAACATAGACGACAAAATTCAACAATCTCGTACTAACGACTTAGACGAAGTAAAGATGGCCATATCTAAGCTGAAGTCTAATGAAGCCGCTGGAGCGGATGGCTTGATAAGTTCGTTAGGAGCATGCACCAAGTTATGTGTAAGTTATGGTCGGAAGAAAGCATGCCCTATGAATTGAACCTCAGTGTTGTTCCTGAAAAATTATAGAGAAATAAGTCTACTTAACATCGCCTATAAAATCTTCTCTGCCGTAAAATGTGAACGTCTAAAGCCCATTGTCAACAACCTGATAGGTCCTTATTAGTGTGGTTTTTGACCAGGAAAGTCCACAGTTGATCAAATATTCACATTACGGCAGATCCTCGAAAAAACCGAAGAACACGAAATCGACACCAACCATATTTTCATCGATTTCAAGGCCGCATATGACAGCATCTACAGGGACGAGCTGTATAGAACCATGTCTTGTTTTGACATCCCCGCAAAACTCGTCCGTTTGTGCGCTATGACCATGGAGAATTCACGCTGCTCCATAAAAGTTGGAAACAGCCAAGGACTTCGTCTACTTAGGCTCCGCTGTAAACGCAGAAAACAACATCAGCGCTGAGATCAAACGCAGAATAACTCTTGCTAACCGCTGTTTCCTTGGGCTAAGAAAGCAGATGAGTGGCAAAGTCCTCTCGCGAGGGACCAAAGTGTTGCTATATAAGACCCTCATCATCCCCGTCCTGCTATACGGTGCAGAAGCATGGACTATGACAAAAGCGGATGAAAGCACCTTGGGTCGCTTCGAGACAAAAGTTCTTCGTATGATATACTGTCGTCGCTGTACGACGAGCTGTACAGCGACGTAGACATAGCCAGAAGGGTAAAAGTCTAACGACTAAGATGGTAGGTTCACGTAGAGCATATGAGAACCAATGCTCCGGCCGGAAAGTCTTCGAATGCACACCCACAGTACAGCGGAGTAGAGGAAGACCGCCAATCATGTGGAGCGCGTTACTGGAGACATCTAACTAGGAACCGAGCTAGATGGAGAAGTTTGTTGTGTGAGGCCCTAGTTCACACAGTGACGGGATCAGATTGTTGACGATGGGCTTTAGACGTTCACATATTACGGCAGAGATATTTTGTAAGCGATGTTAAGTAGACGGATTCCTCTATAGTTGGTGCAGTTTAGAGGGTCTCTTTTTTCACGATCGGGCAATCAATACTAAGGTTTCATTCATCGGGCATTCTTTCTTCCAACCATACCTTACAGATAAGTTGGTGCATGCTCCTAAGCAACATATCTCCAACTGCTTTAAAGAGTTTGGCATTCAAGCCTTATGAGACTTCAGCTTAGATTTAGCAATCTTTACTTCGTCTAAGTCGGAAGGAAGGGATTGTTGGCTTGTCGTCTATGTTGTATTGGTCATTCTGTCTGACAGGATGTCGTTATACAATCTGCAGAAGTGGTCCTTCCATATCCTCAGCATTGACTGCGGTTTCACTATGATGTTTCCTCTTTCGTCTTTGCAGCCTTCGGTTATAGGTTTATGTACCTATGAATTTCGTTTCACCTGTTCAAAAAAATTTCGAACTTCATTCCTGCTTTTAAACCTCTCAACATCTTTGACCGCACGCTTCTCATGCGCTCTCTTTTTCCTTCTGAGAAGTCGGTGTTCCTTTAGCTTCTTCGGCTCATAGAGCTCATGAGCAGCTGTCCTCCTTTTACGCAGCGCCACTTTGCGTGCCTGTTGTTTGGTTGGATGTGCCTGCCAACATTCCTCATCAAACCAGAAGTCCTTGTTGGTGGTTGCTTGAAACCCAGCATGTCAGAGGCGGCTTCTCTGATTGCATCTTGGCAACGGTGCCACTGGTTTTCGATACATTGTGTTGCTGGCGGAGAACGTCGAGGGAGGTTACTTGTAGCTCGGTCGGAGAAGGATTTGGCGATTGTGGCCGTTCCCCGTTGTACCTTCTCCCAGCATCTCCCTGTTTTACCTTTAGTCTGGAAACGAGGCAGTGGTCCGAGTCGATGTCCTCGAAAAGTTCGGACAACCATTATGTTGGAAGCGTGTCTAGCGTCGATCATGTTCAATCTGGTTAACTGTAGATTGATCTGGAGAACTCCAAGTTTCTTTGTGGATGTTTAGGTGTGGAAAACGCGTACTGGCTATCATAACGTTTCTATGTGGCAACTTTCAAATATATATTCCCTGAAACTTTGAGCATTTAATATGTTGACCACTTCATCACAACATTTCCCACGAAATATTGTAATAGCATCTCACCACAAACTTTCTAAAAAAGTGCACTTGTAGTACCAGTGACATGATGGTTAGTGTTTAGAACTGTCAGAGGTCTCGGGTTCAATCCTTCTCTATTCCACCATAAGCTTTTCTTCGTTAGTACTTCCTCTTGTAGGTCATCTTCATCCCTACCACGATTCGCACACAGAAATATTTAAGGGTTGTAAGTCATTAGTCTCTTCCAAACAACATTGTTAAGTGCACGGTGAGACAAATGGTTGTAAAATGATTAAATAGTTTGTGTTTTGCTGTCAAAGTTCTTACAATTTATAGTTTTATCGCAGAAATCCTTAATTTTAAGGCGCTTCAAGAACAAAAATAATTCTGTTATGAACTGTCAAAGTCTTTGTAATTTATAGTTTTACCTCAGATATCACTTTTTTAAAAGAGCTACAAAAAGAAAACAGGATTGCGACTTACACTGATAACTTCCCATTCATCTCCGTCTGTCAATATTTCTAATAGTTTTACAAAATATTAATAACAGCATTTTGTATGAAAGATAAAAAAAGTTTGAAGTCAATATCTTTTTTTCGATAAGGAGATATTTGAGTGGACATCCATTTTTTAAAAGTTTTTAGTTGAGTTTGTCGGTTTTCGTCTCCCTTCATTTCCAGTGGAGTCCAGTTAAGATTTTTTAGTTTCGAGGTTCTTAAATTTTCTTGGTTAATCAGTTGTAGTAATCTCACCTTCAAAATCGATCATTCCGTAGCTCTATCATAGGATTGAAAATTATTTTCGAGGACTCTTGTGAATTGCCATGTTTTTGCAGCCGTGTGTTAAGACTAGAAGAACACTCCAGTCAAAAACGCATTTCCTTGTTTGAGTCAAGATGTAAATAAAGGAAAAAGGTTTCGTTAGAGAGTTTAATTGAAGTCGCTAGAACACACGCACTAACAGACATCTTTTTTAAAACCTATTCTAGATACCTTGAAATGTTCGTTCCCTCCTCCTTTCTAAGGGATTGAAAATGCATGCCAAACTAATGAATCAGTCCAAAAGAAGAACAAAAATCAAAGCGTAAAATTACTTTCCACCGCATGAATAAATTTTAAACTTTTCTGGAATTCCAAGGAAATATATGTTCAAAATCGTTTAGAGCTCTACAATCGAATAATTGTAGGTTCTGAATTTGCATTATCACCCTAGGGAGGGAGTGTTGAGTAGTATCGTTAACAAATTACCACCTATTTGAATGAATTTTCCGTTAAATGTTCAATTGAGTACCAATACAGTAATTATTACCATTAATCACAGGTAACCAATACCCACTCTGACTGATAGTTCAAAACATAAGGGGTCGAACCCACTCTCCCATGTTTTCGACACCCTCCAATGTTTATACTTCCAATATATTTTTCATTGTAATTTCGTTAATTAAACATTTGTTTTCAATAATATATAACACCATTCCGCGGTCGTGATGATGGAACCCCACAGTAATTAGTGCCTCCTCGAAAAGTCTCCATTCGTATACCTATTCCGACTTCCAAAAAAACCTCACAACATTGTTGTTAACCATAAAACCACGTGGCTAATGTTACTTTAAAGGGCTTTCACTTTAGTGCAAATTTGTTTTGTTCCATTTCAGCTTCTCAATTAGTAACGAAAATACGAGTACATGGAAAAAATGAGTGTTTCATTGTCAATTTTCTTGCATTATTGCTCATCTCTTCGGCGCATAATCTTTGAATGAAAAACATAATATAGGGAGCGTCAAAAACAATAGAACTCAAAATTTCCAACATCATACGCCTTGAGGTTTTTTTTCAGATTCAGAGTGAGAGAGCTTTTGCGCATTAGCACTTTGGTATATGTATTTTCTTAGGTTCCACAATTCATTTGACCATTAAAATTTCAAATCGATATTCACTCTCCCTAATGTACTTTCCTTATGTAAAAATAAAAAAATCAAATCTGAGAATTTGTATTGTCTCGTTTTCCAGTGATGCTGATGCTGCTCTTTACGCTGTTTCGCTACTTAATTTCTTTTGAGAAGTTTTGCTATGAAATCCAAGAGAAACAAAAAGTTATTAGTTGAAGAACTCCAAAAATTTGTTTGACAGCTAGTGATTGACTTTAGCGGAAACAATTAGCTAAGCATAAGCCCTAACTCTGTCCGTACAATAGGTAGGTAGAAATGGCGATCTCAAGGCAACCTAGCCTGAGATCCAATTAGCGCTGAAGTGCGCTGTTTTGATACCAAAAACTCGTTTGACCTGTGATAGAAAGGGAAAGATTTATAGAGAAGCTTCATAGCGATTATGTTAGAGCCATTTTGTCGCATTTAGAAAAAATATTAGGTCTCTAATCTTTGTCTCAGATAGCTCATCAAGTTCGTGAAGGAATGCTTTACCAAAGTATTTCATTCTAGGTTTCGCCAAAGCAGGACACTTACAGATGAAATGGATTATCGGTTCACTTTCTCTTTGGTCACTACAACTACGGCAAAAGGTGTTGTAGGAGATTCCAACTTCTCCGCATTAACTCCTATAGGACAATGTCCGGTACAAACCGCAACAATCCTGACTATTTCTTGCCTTGGCGTGCATAGAAGATCGTTTGTACGGGTTTTATTATAGGTGGTCCATATCTTTCTAGATATAATGCAGTTGGGTAAATTGCTCCACCTTCGGTTTGATTCAGTTTGGTAGATAGTAAAGAGTTTACCCTTCATAGCACCAAGAGGAATGTTAACCATTTCCGCAAGTAAGCTATGAAGGGCACTTCCCACGATACCACTATGGCCCGGAACCCAGATCAGGGTGACACCTAGGTTTATATTCAGGCTCGCAAGCTCATCGCGACATAGCTGGACCAATTTAAATGAGGATGTGGCCGAGTTAATGGCTTTGACAGCTGCCTGACTGTCTGTAAAGATAGCTGCATTTCGGTTTTGGTTTATGCTTTGTTTAAGTATCTTACATGCCTCCCTTACTACCAGCAGTTCAGCCTGAAAAACGCTAGCAAATACAGGAAGCTTAAAGGATTTAGCTACATTTAGGGAAAAGATCCCAGAACCAACTCCATCTTTTAGCCGTCAGTAAAGACACGATGTCATCCTCCCAATCTTACCTGGATGGAAAAGTTACCTTAAAAGCCTTACTAAGACTCAAAGTAGGAGTGCAGTAGTCAGTGTCTACGAGATAATATCTGAGGGAATCAATTTCGTTGTGTTGCTGTGACCATAAGGTTTTGACAACCAGCTCTTTGATTCCTTCAGCAAAATAACGCTGCAGGAAACTATGTATTTAATAAAAAGGTCGATTGGTAGAAGATCCAAAATAACGTTTAAGGGGTCCGTTGGGCATGTACGCATGGCCCCTGTGGTGCCCACGCAAGCTGTTCTATGAACCTTCTTTAGCTTATCAATAGTATAGGTTTTGCTTAGAGCAGGCCACCACACAATCGACCCATATGTTAAGATTGGACGTACTACGGCTGAGTGTAGTTTAGGGTCAAGTATAACTCCCAAATATTTTGCACTGGAAGACAATTATAGGATTTGACCGTTGAGTCGAGGTAGCGTGAAGGGCAGTACTTTAGTTTTGATGGTAAAGAGCAACAGTTCAGTTTTACTTTGGTTAACTCCTAGTCCACACCTCGTGGCCCAGTTGCTAACTTTCTTCAAACCTGACTCCGTGATTTTACTAATCACAGAGGTGTACTTTCGTGACACCAATAGCACCAAATCATCCGCATAGGCTACCGCCTTCACTCCACATCTCTCTAATTTAACGAGAATTGTATCCATGACCAGAAGCCATAGACGGGGCGAAAGGACACCCTCCTGGGGTGTTCCCCTACTCACGTGTTTTGTTGCGATTGTATTGCCAAGAGTGGCTCGAATCTTACTACCACTAAGCATGGAAATAATCCATTCTCGAATGAAGTCTTCTACACCGAACTTAATGAGCGTTACTTCTATGGCTTCGGTAAGGACGTTGTTAAAAGCACTTTCTATGTCTAGGAAGGTGGCAAGAGTAAATTCTTTATGATGGACTGTTTGTTCTACAATACGCACTACCTCAATACGCAGTCTCGGTAGATTTGCCCTTAAGATAAGCATGCTGAGAGCTTTCGAGAGGTCGTCCAACTAGGATTTTTCTAATATGGTAATCAAGAATGCGCTCCAAGGATTTAAGCACAAAATATGTTAAGCTTATTGGTCTGAAATCCTTTGCGTATTCGTGACTTCGCCTACCCATTTAAGGTATAAAAACTACTTTGCTTGTCTCCGCGACATGGACACATGTTTGAGAAGGAGGCATCCTTTGAAAATTTGTTCCAGCCATGGAGCTGCCACATCATGCAACTTTTGAAGCATAACTGGCAGTATGCCATCCATGCCTGGGGATTTATATGTAGAAAAAGTATTGATGGCCCACAAAATATTTTCTCTGTTTATAACGGAATTGACTTGCTCCATATGAGCTACGTTTAGCTCTGTGGTTTCAAGCGATTCGGGGTTATCACTTTCGCAACCCGGAAAGTGCGTCTTCATCAGTAGCTCAAGAGATTCGGCTGGAGAGGCTGTCCAGGTTCCATCAGGCTTTTTTAGAAATGAAGGATTACAATGTTCCTTCGATAAAACTTTGCTGAGCCTTGCGGAGTCGTTTTTGTCTTCGATTGATTGACAGTATTCTCTCAAGCCTTGTCTTTTGGCTGATGACAGGGCTTGCTTGTAAATTTTAAGAGAGTCTTTATACGGTTGGTAAAACTTATGTTTGTGGCAGATATTAAAAATTGTCCTCGTCATTTTCCTAAGACTGGACAGTTCTTTATTTCACCAAGAAGGAAGGGTTTTACGACTATATTTAACTGGGCAAGAGACTCTTAAAGCCTTACTTATAGAACTTTCAAAGTTGTTCACCTTTGATCCAAGGCTCCTATCGATTCAGTGAGATTCAGTAAGTTACGTAGTTTGGAATAAGCAATTAGACTGAATTTCCTCCAGTTAGTTCTTTTGGGATTTCTATAAGGCGGAGGGTTTTTCGACTCGAAATTACGTTGAAAAAAAAACAATTGTGATCCGAAAACGAATTCAAAGGGGAAACTCTCCAACAACAAACCCCCTTCTTGAAGTCTTTATTTTATGTCAAATTGTTTGATTAAAACTCTGAAATCGACTATGACTATACAGAGAGGTATTTTCTTGATTTTGGTAGTCAACTATTAAAAATCAGCTTACCCTGGTTTTAATTTAGCAATTTTTTTTTTTGGATTTTTTTGAACTTTCAAATATAAAAACTAGACTTTTGGGATTCGCTTTTTTTTTGGCAATTTCTCACTGTTTCCATTGATACGTTAAGTGAAGCGCGAAAATTTGATGTAAGAGTTGCATCGAACTTTTACATTTGACTCAAGAGTTCTGGAGATATGAACACAAATTTCAAAAGATAATGTTTATAATGGACATCTGCATTATGTTGGTGTGTTGAATTCTTCTTCCAGACACCATAAATAACTTTCTCGAGATTTATCAGGCGGTAAACTTTTCTGTCCGTGGCAATTCTATTGGCTTCTCATTTACTTTCTAATATTCGAGTGATGTCTTAAATTTTGAAGATTATTTTTACCAACAATAATGTCAAACGCAATCAGTATCTTAATTCTACGATTTTTCTAATTCAAAAACAAAATGATGTCAAAATTTTGATAGCAACTGCTCTCATCATCATCTCAAGCGAGAGCACGGTTTGCCATGCCCTATAAAATGTACTTAAAATGACTTTCCGCACTGGACTTTCTTCGCTCACGAGAGCTTAATTTTTGTCACAATATCAGCTTCTAAGTAAATTGCATATAGTTCTTGATTCTACCTTCTCCAGATTGAAGCTGCGTCATATAAGGGCCAACAATTCTCCTCAAGGCCTTCACCTTGAATTCGCTTAAAATATCAGAGTGCCTTTTATTCAGCACCCTGTCCTGGCAGAGCCATCGTCATGTACAGCAGTAGCTTAGAAGGTATGGTTACTTTTCTGGATTTTAAAGGTTTGACAGACAGCTCGGTCCTTACCTATATGTATGTCCCCAGTTTCGCGCTCCAAGTTGGGTGAGGTCAACTTTCACTTGTGCGTGCCACCTGATCCGCGGTATTCCTCTACTGCGTTGTTCTGTGGGTGTGGATTCGAAGCCATTCCAGGCCGGAGCATTCGATTTCATGCGCTCTACGTAACCCAGCCATCTATAAGTCATTGGACTTTTACCCTTCTGGCTAAGTCTACTTCGCTGTACAGCTCGTCGTTCCATCTTCTCCTCCACTCTTCTTCGATGCATATGGAACCGTAAATCACACGAAGAACATTTCTGTCGAAACGACCCTAGGTGCTTTCATCCCCTTTTGTCATAGTCCATGCTTCTGCACCGTATAGCAAGAGGGGGATGATAGCAACACTTTGGTCTCTCGAGAGAGGACTTTACCGATCAATAGCTTTCTTATTCCAAAGAAACAGCGGTTAGCAAGAGTTGTTCTTCATTTGATCTCAGCGCTGGTGTTGTTTTCTGCATTTACAGCGCAGCCTAGGTAGACGAAGTCCTTGACTACCTCAAAGTTACGTCTGTCGATGGTGACATTTTGACCAAGACGTCGGTGTTGTAGATCCTTTCTTGACGACACCATGTAAATTTGTTTGCCCTTATTAACAGTTAAACCTATTTTTGCCGTCTCTGGCTCAATACTCACAAAAGCCCCATTGACATCACGCTGAGTTCTTCCGATTATGTCAATGTCATCAGCGTATGCTAGTAATTGGACAGACTTTTGAAAGATAGTGCCTCTAGTGTTGACGTGTGAGCTCTGCACTATTCTTTCAAGCACGATTTTGACATCGAAGGTTCTGTTTAGTTGTTTCCAACCTTTATGGAGCGGCGTGAATTCTCCATGGTCATCCTGCACAAACAAACGAGTTTGGCAGGGATGCCAAAACTAGACATAGCTCTATACAGCTCGTCCCTGTAGATGTTGTCATATGCAGCCTTGAAATCGATGAAAAGATGGTGGGTGGCGATTTGGTGTTCTTGGGTTTTTTCCAGGATCTGCCGTAATGTGAATATACGGATAATGACCTATTAGGTTGTTGACGATAGGCTTAACACGTTCACATATTACGGCAGAGAAAATTTTATATGCGATCTTAATTAGACTAATTCCTCTACAGTTGGTTCAGTTTAGAAAGTCTCCTTTTTTCAGGATCGGGCAAACAATTTATTGAGGTTCCATTCATCGAGCATGCTTTCTGCCGACCATATCTTACAGATAATTTAGTGCATGTTCCTAAACAACTTATGTCCAACTGGTTTCGGCATTCAAATCATCTGCTCCAGTGGCTTTGTTAGACTTCAGCTTAGATATGGCAATCTTTACTTCGTCTAAGCCGGGAGGACGGGATTGTTGGATTTCGTCATCTTTGTTGAATGGATCATCATCCTGCCTGACAGCGGAATTCAGCTCGTCGTCGCCGTTATACAGTCTGCAGAAGTGGTCCTTCCATATCCTCAGCATTGACTGCGGTTCCAATACGAAGTTTCCGCTTTCGTCTTTGCAGGCTTCGGTTCTCGGTTTATGTACCAGTGAATTTCATTTCACCTGTTCATAAAACATTCGAACTTCATTCCTGCTCTTAAATATCTCAACATCTTCGACCCCACGCTTCTCATGCCCTCTTTTTTTTCATTTGAGAAGTTGGTATTCCTCTCGCCTCTTCTGCTCGTAGAGCTCATGAGAAGCAGCGTAGCTTGTCGTGCTTGTTGTTTGGTTGGATTTGCCTGCCGACATTTCTCATCAAACTAGGGGTTCCTTGTTGGTAGCTGCTTGAAACACCGCACATCAGAGGCGGCTTCCTGATTGCATCTTGGCAATGTTGCCACTGCTGCAACTCGGTCCGAAAAGGATTTGGCGATTTCTTGCGATTGTAGCTTTTCGACGTTGTACCTTCTCCCAGCACCTCCCTATTTTGCCTTGGGTCTGGAAACCCGAAGTGCCACCTTGCCTACAACGAGGTAGTGGTCCGAGTCGATGTAAGCTCCTCGCAAAGTTCGTAATATGGTCAATCTGGTTGACGGTAGATTGATCTAGATAACTCCAAGTTCCTTTATGGATGTGGAGGTGTGGAAAACGCGTACTGGCTACCATGACGTTTCGCCCGCAGCAAAATCTTTCATCCTGAATCCTTTGTCGGAAATGTTGTCGCGCAGGCTGTTTTTCTCGATTATTTCACCAAAGATGTCTTTCCTTCCTAGCTTTGCATTTAAATCGGCCAGGACAATTTACATATCGTAGCTAGGACACTGCTCATATGCTTTGTCTAAGAGCTCGAAGAAAATATCTTTGGTGTTTTTATCCTTCTTTTCTGTGAGGGCATGTGCGTATATCAGGCTAATGTTGACGAATTTGGCCTTGATGCGCATGGTCATGAGGCAGTCGTTGATGCACCTATAGCTCAAGACTTGTCAAGTCTGCAATGAAAAATTCGCATCCAAATAAGTGGTGTTGGTTTTCGCGGTAGCAGTCACCATAGTAAATGTGGCGGTTTTTCATCCTCTTTTTGCCCGGCCCATCACATCGTATTTCCTGGATGGCCGTGATATCTGCTTTATAGCGGTATAGGGCCTCCGCTAATTCTTCGGCCACACGTGGTCTGTTAAGGGACCTACCTGTCCACGTGCATATCCGAAGTTCGTTGTCCTTAATTCAATCTCCCAATCCCAATCTCCAGTTGAGGTACTAGGCACCCGATGTTCACAACGGGGAGGCGAGAGTAGGAGTTGATAGACAGAGGTAGGTTTTTAGAAATACCTGTTGCCGCTTGTGTTCTTTGAATGCACATGTCTACCATTTGAACATTGGGTCCGTTCAATAATGTAGTTACTTCGTATGTAGTAAGGCAAAATTGCACTACAAACGTATCCAATCATGAACTGTCATATTAATGTAAATGCAAATACATATACAAAATGGGAAACATTTGTGTTTTGAGAATTTTTAATTATTTGTTTTGTTAAACATATGTATGTAAATAAATCTGAAAAGTAAATGGTAACAAATTAAAAAATGACAATCAAATGTCAAACAAAAACATAAAAAAACTTGTTTTTGCTGTCAAAATTAATCGTTCGTTCATTTCTCACTTGGTTAACAATGAAGCTTTTTTTCACCAAAAATGCCAAACAAAATTTTTTGAGTACTTTGGCTTTAATATGGTATAAGAACAACTTGAAAATGTCTTAGTGGCAATCATTGTTTTGACAATTTAAATTGGATATTGATCATTTCATTTCAATCATGACACTGAAAACCTTATTTTATATGATATTTTTTTGGTTATGAGAACTGCGTCATCAATCATGGCAACACTACTAAATGTCACTTTTAGAGGACACACTTTCTCTTCTGATTTCAGTATTGAAGGCTTGATTTCCCATCCAGACTTCTTTGTAGATACAAAATAAATACGGTTGTACAACAAGCAATCCGTTTCAAAAAAAAAATTAAATTATATCACTTTTTTCTCTTCTCTTCCCTTCATCTCATCTCATTTTCCCCATCCATTGTTGATTTTTTGTAACAAAGGACACCCATCAAAGCTTCCTTGAGGCTAAATCGTTTAAGATTAGCAAGGTGTTATTTGATGGACCATGCCACAGAAAAAGAATATAAAAATAGAATAAAAAAACAATAGAAACGAAAAACGAATTTAAAAACTGCAACTTATATTTAATTGTCATATCAATTGTCAGACATGGATAAGTGGTTTTCGACTATACTTTTGAAGAGCACTTAGAATCAAAGGAACTTGGTAAGGTTCACAGATAAGGGTGATTCCGGGAGGATGGTTGTTGCAGGAAAATAATGTAGGTCAGGAATTTTTTATTCTTTTTATTGCATCCTTTGTTTCTCTCCAATTCGTTATTCAAAGCTTTCATAAGTAGTTGGGTCTTGGACCCTTGGGTAGGAGGGTTTTAAGCAACCTAATGAAGAGACCTTTAAGGTAGGTAAGGTTCATTTAAAATGCAATCAAATGCTTTTGATTAGTGATTGTAGAGTGTACTTTGAACACAATGTTTCGCTGGAAGCCGAATGAGCTAAACGCATTTTATTCTAATCCAATCCAATCCGTTGAAGGCCACCGGAAAATTGATGTAAATTTCTATCTAAGTACGTTTATATCCACCTAGTTTGTTGGCTAACTGATGATTGAGAGAAAATTGCTTTTAATAAATAGAATGAAGTTCTGACGCAGAAAATAGCTTACGGTAATTCTTTGAAATAAAGTAAATTGTTTTAATCAAAAAGTAGAAAATTCTATATCTGTTTGTTAAAATTTAATCATACTCGAAGACTCATGCTTGCATTAAAATTACTGCTAATGACCAAAGCTTAGGGACTTAGTTTATTTACGGGTATTTTTTTTTAATTTTTAACATAGAACTTAGATGAACCTCCCAAACAATATAGACTTCAACTTCAGGTCACATCAAAGACGTTAAGTTTAGTTTCTTGGAAAATAAGTTGCGTTGTTTTGACAGCTAAGCTCAAATTACTTTAAAATACTAGGTCTGTTCGATTTCTGGAACGCAGTGCGTACTGAGGAATCTCAGAGCATTTTATAGAACTGATACAATCTTTACTTCATATTTTGTTTACGTTTGCTAGATTTGAAAAAAATTGGAAAACTGTCAGAATTGGTTTCGTGAAACTGTCAAAATAATTTATAAAATGTTAAAATGTAGAATTAATGAGCAAGTTAGTTATCGCCCTTCAATGTTTGGTTGTTTTTTGTTTATGTTGGACTTTAATTCGATCGATAAAACCTTCTACAAATGGAAACAAAAAAAGAACGAATATTAAATGTTTATCGAATAGAGCTGTCAGTTGTGTGCGTTGACTCTACGCGTGCGGTTGGTTCTATATGTTGCCACCTTTATTTTGTTGCCCCCTTTATTTTGCATTTTAAATTTCTTTAAAATTAAACATTACTTTTTAGTTTGACGTCTGTGATCCTAATTAATTGAGTTCAGTTTTCATGTGAATTTTATGACAGACAGAATTAAAATATGGTTGCTACCTTTATCCGGTCAGATATGGAACAGGAAAAGCATTGCCACATTATTAAACAAAAATCTATTAAGTTTGACATATATCAATGCTTGATAGTCAAATAGAACTATCTGAAGTGTCCTCAGCAATAGAAACAACAAAAGAAACCAAAGCATCCGGTATACATAGATGGTATACCGAATGAGTTCTACAAAAACGCAAGCATTTTATTTGTTGAAGAGATACACACTCTACTAAAAGATATCTTTGCAACAGGACATATACCTTCTTCCTTCAGAAAGTCAATAATTTGCTTACTTACTTACTTAAGGTGGAGCTACAGTCCTGTGTGAACTAGGGCCTCACCCAACAAACTGCTCCATCTAGCTCGGTCCCTAGCAACATGTCTCCAGTATCGCGCTCCAAGTTGGGTGAGGTCACCTTCCACTTGTGCGCGCCACCTGATTCGTTGTGTTCCTCTACTGCGTTGTCCAGTGGGTGTGGATTCTAGAATCTTCCGGGCTGGAGCATTGGTTTCCATGCGCTTTACGTGACCCAGCCATCTTAGTCGTTGGATTTTTACCCTTCTGGCTAAGTGAACGTCGCTGTACAGCTCGTCGTAAAATCTTCTCTTCCACTCCCCTTCGATGCATACGCGACCGTTGATCACACGAAGAACTTTTCTCTCGAAGTGACCTAAGGCGCTTTCATCCACTTTTGTCATATTCCATGCTTCTGCACCGTATAGCAGGACGGTGATGATAAGGGTCTTATATAGCAACACTTTGGTCCCTCAAGAGAGGACTTTACCACTCAATTGCTTTCTTAGTCCAAAGAAACAGGGGGTTAGCAAGAGTTATTCTGCTTTTGATCTCAGCGCTGGTGTTGTTTTCTGCGCTTGCAGCGGAGCCTAGGTAGACGAAGTCCTTGACTACCTCAAAGTTACGTATGTCGATGGTGATGTTTTGACCAATACGTCGGTGTTGTAGTTTCTTTCTTGACGACAGCATGTACTTTGTTTTGCCTTATTAACCGTTAAACCTATTTTTGCCGCCTCCGCCTCAATATTCACAAAAGCCCCATTGACATCACGCTGAGTTCTTCCGATTATGTCAATGTCATCAGCATATACTAGTAATTCTACAAAATTTTGAAAGATAGTGCCTCTAGTGTTGACGTGTGAGTTCTGCACCATTTTTTCAAACACGTTGTTAAGAAAATTACATGACAGCGCATCACCTTGTCTAACACTCTTTTGACATCGAAAGGTTCTGTTAAGTTGTTTCCAACCTTTATGTGGCAGCGTCAGTTATCCATGGTCATCCTGTACAAACGGAGGAGTTTGGCAGGGATGCCAAAACTAGACATGGCTCTATACAGCTCGTCCCTGTAGATGCTTTGATATGCGGCCTTGAAATCAATGAAAAGATGGTGAGTGTCGATTTGGTGTTCTTGGGTTTTTTTCCAGGATCTCGTCTTAATGTGAATATTTGATGGACTGGTGACTTTCCTGGTCTAAAACCACACTGATAAGAACCTATCAAGTTGTTGACGATTGTCTTGAGATGTTCACATATTACGGCAGAGAACATTTTGTAAGCGATGTTAAGTAGACAGATTTCTCTATAGTTGGTGCAGTTTAGAGGGTCTCCTTTTTTCAGAATCGGGCAAAACAATACTGAGGTTCCATTCATCGGACATGCTTTCTTCCGACCATATCTTACAGATAAGTTGGTGCATGCTCCTAACCATCTTATCTCCAGCTGCTTTAAAGAGCTCAGCATTCAAGCCATCTGCTCCAGCGGCTTTATTAGACTTCAGCTTAGATATGGCAATCTTTACTTCGTCTAAGTCGGGACCGGGAGGACGGGATTGTTGGCTTTCGTCGTCTATGTTGAATGGAACAATCTGCCTGACAGCGGAATTCAGTTCGTCGTCGCCGTTATACAGTCTGCAGAAGTGGTCCTTCCATATCATCAGCATTGACTGCGCTTCCACTATGATGTTTCCACTTTCGTCTTTGCAGCCTTCGGTTCTAGGTTTATGTATCTGTGAATTTCGTTTCACGTACTCATAAAACTTTCGAATTTCATATCTGCTTTCAAGAGTCTCAACATTTTCGACCGCACGCTTCTCCTGCCCTCTTTTTTTCCTTCTGAGAAGTAGGCGTTCCTCTCGCCTCTTTTGCTTATAAAGCTCATGAGCATCTCGTCCTTTTATGCAGCGCCGCTTTGCGTGCCTGTTGTTTGGCTGCATTTGCCCTACAATTTGCCTTCTATACGAAAAGGGTGATACCAGTATCGCTTCCAACTATCGTATGCTCTCCTTTCTGGCTCACTCTCTGGATTGAAGAGAACAAAATATTCGACGAAAACCAGGCTGCATACAGAAAACAAAATACATAGTACAATTTACCAAGTCTACAACCTTTCTTGTATTTTCCAACTTCAGCTGAGCCAGAAGAAAAAGCTTTACGCCTTCTTCGTAGATTTGTCAGCAGCGTTGGACAACATTAACAGAGAGGCTTTGTTTTACAAATAATCAAAGATAGGCATCTCTACAAAATTGGTATCTATTATACGTTTACTGTACAAAGTCGGGGATGTAACTTGTACGTCTAGCTTCTTCCAGAGAGTCAAACAAGGATGCGTACTGAGGGCCCTTCTATTTGTACTATTCCTAAACGATCTACACTTAGAACTTGCAACTGGTCGCACTGTGAACGATATGCAAATAAATGTAGTTCTTCTTTCTGACAAACCTAGTACTCTACAATCGATCATCGATAGCTTCGGCAGATATTGCAATAATTGGAACCTTGCTGTCAACTTAGAAAATTCTGAAATATTATTTTTTTTTGGTATGGAGGTAGAAGAGCAGCAGCTGAAAAATGGTATTTCAACAATGGTGAGATAAAGATAACTAACCAATACAAATATCTTGGCGTTTACTTCTCTTACGACATGTCCTGGTCATATCACTTAACAAAAAGACTTACATCATCGAAAAACTCAATCAACTCGACATGGTCGAAATTTGTAAAGATTAAGTTTGTTACTCACTCTGCTAAATATAAAGTGCACGTGGCAGCAACAAAGTCAATAATGCACTACTGTTTGCAAGTGTGGGGATACAAGGAACACATTCAAACTGAAAAACTACAACGTTTCTTCGTCAAAAGATGCTTTGGTCTGCCTGATAATACGCCTAACTATGCAATACACATCGAAACTGGTCTTCCAAATGCTTTCCTAAGTACATTAAAGATACATCTGTCATACATGTTAATGCCACGTAACTGCTTACCGCGTATCCTCTCTGAAGCAGTCATCGAGAAAAATGTTTATTGGGCCCAGGAATAGCAAGGCCTTTTTTAAGAGATGAAGATTGATTACAGTCCCGAAACTCCAGTTTCAGAAAAGTATTGGGGTGATTTTACCAGCAATGCAATGCAGTCACAGTTTCACGACGAATATTGCAATCTTTTGTATGCTGTAGTCCTGATTTACTTTGAATATAATAAAGTGCGTGACCTGATCAGCTTAATCTTCAAAGGAAGGTGCGGTCTTTTGAACTTAAATGCTAAAGCTTTTCGCAACGACCCTGTCGACCACTTCATTGGTGTGTCCCCATCTTTAGAGGATACCTAAAATAATATCTTGGAAATGTAACTTTAGGTCAGCCAACATTCCTAAACATTTTAAATTTATCTTGCTACCCAAAACTCTACAATTTTTTAAAAGACTCGCTTAAATATGGTAGGTTAATAATAAACGAATTTTGTTAAAACTTGCTAAGCTTTGCTTTAATTTAATTAACTAATCTTTTTTGAACCTGACAGACGACTTAGTTACTGTCAAACTTAATTTTGAATACCAGCCTAGTAATTTGTTTGTTAAATTTTTAATGGAAATAAAATTATTATTACCTATCTATCTTGTCTTTATATAAAACCATTTTTATCACCGCCGATTAGAAACATTTTACAATGGAAAGGTATGTAAACAAATGAAATGGCGGTCTCAGAAAACTCAAAGTGGTCAAAGAGATCCCGTCATATCAAAGACGAAGTGTCTTTGTTTTTGAAAGGTGTCATTGGTCCCCATTTGTAATTTGAAGAAAAAAAATCACGTTATAAAAAAAAGCAAGCCACCCACAGGTACAAAAATCATTTTGACATCTTCATTAACTATTTCACAATTTTTTGACAAATACATTCCCTAACATCAAAAATATTTCGGTGCACGATGCAAGTGATATTAATATTATTCCGATTCAGAAAAAAAGTTTAACCATCTATTTTGGTTTTTTAAAGCCCCTGGTTGACCTTCGCATTTTGCACGTTTCGACACAATTTTATTATGGTTATAATTTGTATGTCAATCAAATATATGAACGAATATTATTCCATCGTCAAGTTTATGTCAAGTCAAGTGTTACTGTGGCGTGTTCTTTGTTAACTACAAGCTCACCTCTCATGAAAAACCTTACACTGTACGTTCCACAAAATAATCATACCTAACTCATCTTCTGTAGACATACTTTCAATGCATAGACAAGGCAGCTACTTAAAAAGGCCATCAATCCTCCAAGTGAACACATCCTGAGAGCGTGATTGAAACGTACCTCACTATCTACCAGCCAGCGCGCAACGTTAGCGTAGCATACAACCGAATGTTACACATTTTTATGGAAACGCGGACACAGAGTTCCGGATTAAACCACACACATGGATTAGCTTGCAAAATTACTGAGAGTTGAGTGTGTATATATAAACTATACAAATACTCGTATCTATTTTATGGAGCCTTTTTTTCTGGCCAAAACGCTTGCATGATTTTCCTACAGATTGCTCATCTTTACTGTAAAGAATCCCAAGCACGTAGGTATCTGTGACGGTGCACATTTTATTAAGTTCCTCTTTTATTTTTATCCTGATGACGGGAATGGCCGGCGCGCTTGCTGTGTTCTTTCACCAACAACGGTGTTCCATAACTATACCTACTTCATTCACTGGCATAGCCCTTTTTATTTAGCCAAAGTATAGGGTGTGTTATTAAAACTTACACTTACAATTGATACAAAGAAGGGAAACTTCTTCAGTGTTTAGAAATCAGAGTTCTTGTATCAATTTGTTCATGATTTATATTGAAATTGACAGCTTCTGTTCAGAAAATCTGAACTGTCACAGTCCAACTCTACTTATGCCGCAGTTGAGGAATAAGACCCTATCGCGAAGTACCACATAGACAATGTTCAAAACTTTAATCATCGCAGTCTTGCTGTATGGTGCAGAAGCATGGACCGTCTCCGAGGCGAATGAAGGATGTCTCGGTGTCTGCGGACGATCTATGGTCCAGTTTGTGTAGACAGGCAAAGTAATTTCTGGCTGGGAAGATTTAACAGGAGTTATACGAGCTGTACAGTGACTTGCCACTGATCAAAAAACTGTGTGTTCAACGCTTAAGATGGCTAGGGCATGTTGAGCAAACGAACATCGAAGCTCCAGCCCGTAAGGTATTCAACGCCAAGACTGAGGGAACAAGAAGCAGAGGCAGGCATAACCTCCGGTGGAGTGATCAAGTTTAGGCCGACGCACGTCAACTTGGTATTCGGAACTGGAAGCAGCAAGCTAGAGATCGTGTAAGCTTGCGAAAGTTATTACTTGAGGACCATGAGCACAATGCGCTGTAGTGTATCGCCAACTAAAGTAAGTAAGTAAGACCAGAGCTGTAAATTTTCAAGCATTGCAGAACTGATCTGATTGAAAGTACTTGAAAGAAGTAATACTGGTACTATTGATTTTCAATAACCAAATACTTAATTTATTCAAGTACCCGGTACTGGTATTTAACAATACTGCAGTCCAAATGTACTTAAGTACTTTACAACTAATAATAATACGTCTCTTTAATATAATTTTGCATGAAATTTAGGTTAAATTGAAGCCTTAGATGAAAGCCTAGATTGATTATGTTATAACTTGTGTCACAATACATTATACAAATCTAAAAGTTACAAATGTATATTCAAATCAAATTTATATGAAAAAAAAGACATAGTTCCCACTGCTTTCACATATTTTCATAGTATACGAACTCTGTTGGTATTCTGCAAGCCTATCTCGGATAGTGGTAAGCACATGTGTCCACTTGCTAGTGACTTTCAAAAAGATCGAATGTCGAGAGTAATTAGTAAAATCTCCACGAGCTACTCTCCAGACTATGTCTACTTGCGAGATAGCTCTCGAGAGCAGCTTGAGAGCAACTCGCAGCACGTTTACTCTCAAATGAACACCCACCTTAAGATTGTTTCAGCTAACGGCACAGAATAGATTTTCGAAAATAAATGAGAACTGCTGGTGCACCTAAGGGCTGCCTTTTGTCTCCTAGTCTCTCATCTCATGTCTGACAAGTGACACTTTTAATAATATAACTGTCTGGAATCTTTAACAATGTATAATTTAGTTATGTCGTTTAAGAGCGTAACCTATCCCTGATGCCCCTATCCAAATACTACCTTAAGCGAATCTAAAAGATGGCTTTGAAAATAAAAGGCATTGGAACTATTACTGAAACATTTACATCTCCCAAACCTAGCAGAAACGTTTTATGCCTTTCGTTGTTTTACTGATAATTTTACAAACAATGTTCTTTCTAGTGTCGAATTAACCAGCTGCATTGTATCACTTAAACAGTTCAGCTGTAATACTCGAACTTGAATTTCGGACGTGCTGACAAGTATGGAGGTTCTTTTTTAACCGTATATCACCAAAAGTTACGGAAAAAAATACTGCAATGTCCCAAAGGCGGTAAAAATGTTTGGTCATTTGTAAAAAACATGAGGAATTCTTCCTCTTCTTCGGTTCCTACGCTCGTTGTCAATGACACTCCTTTTGTTAGCTCTTAAGAGAAAGCTAATCTCTTTGCTAGGCAGTTCGCCGCTAATTCTACGCTGCCAGTGAGTGTTATGACTCCGCATGTACTTGAGCGAGTTAGTGATTCTATATGACCAATCTTTTTTCGTACTCGTACTGTAGCAAGAGTCCTAAGAGATCTAAACACACATAAATCCGCAGGTCCGGATAGTATCCCCGCTATTGTTCTGAAGAGGTGTTCTTCAACGCTAGCAAAACCACTGCGTAAGCTTTTTCATCTGTCCTACTCCTCAGACCGATTGCACTTACGTACCTTCTTTTCAGGGTCATGGAAACGCTGATTAATTATCAGCTCAAGAAATATATTGAGGATCGAAAGCTTCTTAATGACCGGCAATACGGCTTTCGTAGCAATAGGTCCACCAGCGATCTAATGGTTCATCTCAAACCGTGGAGAAAATCTTTATATCGTTTTGGAGAAAGTAAGATTACTGCACTTGATATTTCAAAAGCATTTGATAGGGTTTGGCATCAGGCTCTCTTATCGAAAATGCGTGCTTTTGGTTTTAATGAATCCTTGCTTCATTGGATTAGTAATTACCTTTCGGATCGTTCAATACAAGTAGTAATGGTTGGATTCAAGTCTGAAAACCATAAAATACTGGTGTGCCCCATGATCTCCTGTCTGCAAAATATTAGATGTTGCAATACATTGTTTCGCTGACGAAAGTACTCTTAGCTTTTCACATTTGTTTTCAGAATCACATCCCTCTTCTTCGGACGTGGAACTGCAACGAAAAAATATGATAAGCTCATTGAATTCCGACCTAAACAGCATTGTTTAATGGGGATTAAAAAATCGCGTGGAATTTAATGCTTCGAAAACCCAGTGCTGTCTTGTATCGTTAAAGCGAGATATACCCCCATTGCCATTATCCATGGATGGCACTTGTATCAATGAGACTGAAAACCTCAATATTTTCGGTATGTGTGTCACCAACCACCTCTTGTCTAATGATCACATACGCGATGTCGCCAAAAATGTCGCAAGGTGTTTGGGTTTCCTTAGGCGATGCAAGAAATGTTTCACCCCTTCTGACCTGGCTGTTATCTACAAGACTTACATACGTCCAAAGCTTGAGTAAAACTCCCATCTCTGGGCTGGTTGGTGCTCCTGCAAATAACTTAAGCCTCTTGGATAGTATTGAACGTAGAGCATTTAAATTGATAGATGATAATACCATTAGGTCTCTTGTCTGACCCTTTTTTACCGTTATTTTAATTGCTTACGCTCTAGTGAAATAGCTAGTCGCATTCCTTCTCTTAAACAGTTCAACCGTAATACTCGCGCTTCTAAGAATACTCATAAGTATACCCTGGAGCCCAACTTCAGTCGTACTGTCAAATACAGAGATTGGTTCCTTAGCCGTACTACGCGAATGTGGAATGCCTTACCACACTCTGTCTTTGATAGTCATTGCAATATTCAGGAATTCAAAACCAATTTGCACTGACATCTGATTTTAAACCCTCTCTCCTCTTAATAGTGCACACACTGTGCCTCTGCATAATAAGGGTAGTAATATTCTATTGAGTTTGTGTTTATTATAAAAAAAACGTACATCTAGAATATGGAATGCTTAAGCCAACTCTGTTTTTCTCCTAAATTTTCATATTCAAAACTTTAAGACCAATATGGAACGGTATCTTATCTTACATCTTTCCCTTTTTTTGTAACTCTCGCACAGTTTAAATAAAAGCATTGATTAATTTTAACACCTTGATTACTTGTTAATTATAAAAAAAAATACTAATCGCCATATTAGGGCGAGGTTCATTTGACATTTCTTCTGTTTTTTCTGGTAGTCATAATGGCTGAAACACAAACACGCTTCAGCTTCTGCTTCGTATGCGTTACCTGCTGCCTGCTTTGAGGTTGCTTTGAATGACACTTCAATATGACTTTTCTAAAATGGCACTTCTTTCATTAACAGCTGTTATTTTTTCTCTAAAAAAAAAATTTAGTTTTGAAATCGAAAAAATTGTATTTATCGCGGAATTAGCTTATACAGCCTATAATAACCAATTAGAATCCCTCCAAAAGCAATTGTATTTTGTTAGTTGACTTTTTTACAGCTGTTGAGCTGTCAGACAAAGCAAATTTTTAACAAATTTGAACTAGAGTTTCCGTTTCACATTACGTAACATGACGTTATTTCCTTACGATTGTCAAATGAAACGTGAAGTCGAAGCTTCATTGTGATAGCATCCATTGAATTCTTATGGCTGAACTCGTAAACGCCAGGCGAAGCCGAAACTGAAGCGTGTTTGTGTTTCAGCCATAATTTTCTTTGAGTATTTTATTGAACAGATTTAATTGTTTAGTTTGTTTCTGGGAAGATATTCATAGGTTTAAGGAAATTTCAAAGCATTTAAACTAGTTAGTTTTTGAATAGAACAAACAAAACAACTGATTTTTAGTCTTCAAATGCATACAAAAACTTGAAGTGTACATGTACAGTGATTAAACGGTGTTTTCTATCGTTAATAGTTTAGACCTCTTCTTTTAGGACTCCCAAATTTTTGTTCAAAAATATGGATACGCGTGTTCGGTATAAGAAAATCGCCCCAAAATTAGTTATTAGATGGAAGACTATGATGAGCACGCTGACAGATAGAATCAAATGTCAATTTTGACATTTCAACAAGTGAAAATGGCGAAAAATCACTCTAAACCCATCCGGATCCGCATGTTATTTAAATTTAATGAATGTGGCCCAGGAACACTCTGTGTTACTACAGCCTGTTGGCCTGGCCAGATATAAAAACGTAGAACTTATCTCTAAATTCGCCTCAAAGATTTAATATAACAAAAAGTAAAAATTATGAAAAATGGGCTGGCAGCATCTACTCGTATGAAGGGATGTTCGTTTCGTTTGTAACTATATGTTTTTAACGTTTTGTAGCATATGCGGAAAGTGGTATTTTAGATGCTGCGTACTTGAGGTTGGTTTTTCCATTAGTTAAAACTTATTATATCGTTCGTTTCATTAAAAGCCGCACTGGAGCACCCCAACCCCAACGAATGCTTGTGTATGAAATAATTATTATTATAAGAGAAAAGGGATGCAGTCTTATTGGGGTGATGATGTTTCTTCCCTATAACATCACAACTGCGATGCTATACTGCGAAGCGAACAAAAAATCCAGATGGTAGGTACCTACCTTAAAAATAAAAATTAAAACAAAAAAAAAAATGTCTGCATTAAGTTAAATCACGTAACTAGGGCAAACAACTTAATTTTTGATGCTGTAAATGAAGAGATTTTTTCTACCCTCGTATAAATTTACTTTTTCTCTATAAAATTTGAAATTTATGTTGGTAGAGTTTTATTTGTCTACTATTTTTATTATAAATATGAATTCTTTCTGAGAATGTGCGGAACCATTATTATGCTGCTTTGTTCTTAATGGACTAATAATTGTGGAAATATATATTTGAAGTCCTTGAGTTTATGCATTAGGATGTAGGACTCGGTTGGTGAAGTTGTATTCCTAGAAATAGTTTTAAGTTTTATCGCATTTTTAGATCTTTAAATCAGACTGCGGCAAGGAACGGTATTTATGCATGAAATATGTCAAAAACCTATTTGTAATGAAATGCCATAACATTGAGCTTTATGAATCTTTGCGGGTTTATTGTGTTTTAAACAATTTTATTTAAACTTTAATTATTAAACTTTACATTATTTATGAGTAGTCGCGATGAAGTCCAAACTTCAAATTCGGCGGAAAAAAGTGACAGATGGCAGAAACGGAAAAGAGTGTCATATCTGTAAATAAAAGCTAAAGAAGCATCATAGTGGCTTTTGGAGACATTAGATTTTGCAGTCTTTTACTTTACGTTTGCATATTAAACGTTTAACTCCATCTTGATTATAATATACAAAGGTATCATGGAAGGGATAAGAAGAAAATATTTTCTTCTTCAATATGGTGACCACCTCACTAACGTCGTTTTTAAAAAAGTATGGAGTAATCACGTCGTTGAAACAAAATCCAAACCAAACGTTAACTTTCTCAGGATGCATTATCAACTGGTGAACCTAGCGTAAGTTGTTGACGTGCCATATGCGGCAATATTGCTTGTTAACACAGCCATTCATCCAAAAATGCGCCTCGTCACTAAAGATGATTTAAACGATTTTTATTATCATTTGAACGTGTTGTTCAATCGTGTAACTTGTAATTTAAAAATTTAATATGTTTATGCCGGACCGTCTAGAGGAATTCCGGGTCCGGGACGGAAAAATCTCCATTTTCTTCAAAGTTCATGCCTACTGATATTATACGTTCTAATTTTAATTCCAAATACCTTGAGTGAAATTGTTTGGAATACACGGAAATAATAGATAGTTTTTTGTTTTCATATGAACTGAAAAAAATGTTAATCATCAAATCAATCCCACGAGTATCGTCTAGTTTAGATCAGATTTCGAACAGAATCATACATTAAATTCGATATTACCAACGACATGTTAGCAACTGATAATACGGTCGATTAACTATTAAAAAAAATTGCATGCAATTGCATAATATTCCCTAGTATGAAAATAAAATAGAGCGAAGTAATAGTATTTGAATTTGGCTTTAAGAAAAATATATATAAAGGGTGTCCCAAAACTAACGCAAGATTTGAATTTGCCGCCATTTGTGCTGTGAAGTGTTGGCAACCCTGAAAAAAAAGCAATTTGACAGCTTACAGTATAGGGTTTTTAAAAATGGAGCGTTACACGATAGAACAACGTGTCTTCATTATTAAAGAATATTTCAAAAATAGTGAAAGCTTGGCGGCTGCAGTTCGAAAATTTCATACAAAATATGGTCGGAATAGTGTTTTAACTTCGTCAACTGTGAAGAGATTAATTGAAAAATTCATGGAGACTGGATCCGTTGGAGACGCCAAACACACTGGTCGTCCATAAACAAGCAGTTCAAATGTGAATGTCGAAGCAGTGCGTGAGAGTGTTGCTGACAATCCAGGAACCTCAATTCGACGTCGTGGACAAGAATTGCAAATTTCAAGAACCTCTCTACAGCGTATACCCACCAAAGATCCGTGCCTTCATGATTACAAAATTCAATTAACACAACAATTAAAGCCTAATTACCATGGACAGAGAAGAGAGTTCGTTGAATGGATTATTGAACATCAACAAATGGACCTTATTTTTCGAGCAAAATCATCCTAAGCGATGAAGCACATTTTCATCTTGACGGCTTTTTCAATCGCCAAAATTGCCGCATTTGGGGTTCGGAGAACCCACATGTGATTGTCGAAAAACAAATGCATCCACAACGCGTGACTGTATGGTGTGGATTTTGGACTGGAGGCATAATTGGGCCATATTTTTTTGAAAATGATGCTGGTCAAGCAGTGACTGTTACTGGTGCTCGATATCGCGACATGATTACACAGTTCTTTCTGCCAAAATTGGATGATATTGATGTGTCCAATATGTGGTTTCAACAAGACGGTGCCACATGTCATACAGTCCGTGAAACAATTCAATTACTGCATGAGACATTTCCAGGTCGTGTATACTATCTCGTTTCGGTGATCGTGTGATTTAACACCATTTGTAAGATTAATATTGTACATTAGAATGTAAGACTCATTGTACAGTCTGTCCTGTCATCTGGCAATACCTTTTTTATCTATTTAAAAGAGGATGAGCGCGGCGATGACATGGCAGTCTGATAGATAACTTTAGCTAGATAAGTAAATTGTAATCCTTATTGTTAAATAAAAGAGAACTAAAGAAATAATAAAACACCATTAGACTTCTTTTTATGGGGTTATTTGAAATCACAAGTCTATGTCAACAAGCCCACAATCAACCGTGCATTAAAGGAGGAGATTCAACGCTGCATCAACGAAATTCAGCCACATTTATGCAGAATGGTGATGGAAAATTTCAACAAAAGAGTGCGCATGTGCATGCAAAGCCGTGGAGGCCATTTGTCCGATGTGTTATTCCATACATAACCTTATCCTATGTACTTTACGAGTCAACAAAAATATAACTATCAAAAGACTAAAAACGGCGTTTTCTATTTAATTCAAATCTTGCGTTAATTTTGGGACACCCTTTATTTTGAAATATTTACATTAAATACTCTTTATTATATTTCTTTATATTAAAATATTATCACATTGGAGTTATATTGCATTCAATAAAATATTTTCTTTTTGCAAACGAGTATTCCTAGCTTTCTGAGCAGCAAAACAACTTATAATTGTATCGTAATTCAGTTTCCTTGCCAAAGGTTATTCGTCTGTTTCAATCTGCTGTCCGGCTCCGCGGTTTTTTCCAAAATGTCTGTTTAATTGCCTTTTTCAGTTCGATGGGAACGATTCTGGAACATCCCCCAATCCAATAGAACTTCTTTACATTCAGTACAACAGCTTATTGCTTATTCAAAATAATATTAATTAATTAATATTACGAAAACCACAATTGAAAAAAGTTTGCGTTGTTGGACCGAAAACGTCCCCCGAAACCGAATCAAAATTTTGTTCCCAGCAGAAACAAAAATAGGCGAAAAAAAACTTTATGAAAACAGAGATAAATATTTGTGTTTTGTTTTATGTCGCCGCGCCGCCGCCGGCCGCCGCGCCGCCCGAGTACCTTATTTTGACTTTAAAAAATAAAAAAAAAATTTTTTGAAATGTACGTTATACTTAATACGAAAAGCGAAACAATTTATTATAACTTTCTTTCAATAGTTCAGAGTTGTCCATTTTTCATTAAATATTAACAAAAATGTATGTCAGTAATAATCAGGGGCACGGATCGGCAAGCTTGTGACTGATAGAGTTTTTATAAAATAAAAAAAAAACAATATTTTAAATGTCCAAGCATTTATGATGAGGTATTACATTAAATTAGCAAGACAAAATAATATGCGTTTTTGCATTCCACTCAAAACACAACAAGTCGAAAGAAGATATTAACAAATTTGGATCAATATGAAATCGAGGACTTTATTTAAATTTCAGTTTTTCACAAAGACGGGTTGACAAGTCAAATATTAGATTCACTGGATACTGGTCATAATTAAGTTTTTTTTCGGAATGCAGACAAATCAATTTTAATAATGGGTATCGACATTCAAGTAGGAATAAAAAAGTTTAGTTTCATACTCCAAACCATTTCCGGCGGCGGAGGCCATACAATAGAAACAAACAAATTTGGAGTTATACACTAGATACTGCTATACTTCGTAGCGCGCTCATTGGATAAATCTTATGTGAAAGGACTCCCAAATACTACGTGCTTTATGCATCAGGTGATGATGAACCCAGATCTTGCATATAAGTAAATCGTAGCCTAAATGTATATTTACTTCCTAATTTCAGCGATCGAGATATCACCGCCGCAAGGCTGGTAACAGCCAGAGGAACATTCTGGCTGGCGTCGGCGTATCTCGGCCACGACCACCTTGGCCCTCTACCGCATGACACCCTGGAGAGATTAAAAGCTGAAGCGCAAAGTCTCAACATCGGCCTCATCATCGGAAGTGATGCTAACGCCCACCACACAGTGTGGGGTAGCACGAATATATTCTAAACAAAAACCTACTCATAAGTAACGTTGCTAAAGAGCCAACCCTTAATACTAAAAATCGAAAAAAAGTTTTAGATATAACTCTTGTCTCCGACATCATTAATAATAATATTTTGACCTGGAAGGTATCTAAAGATCATCCCTTTTCTGATCATAGGTACATCCAATTTAACTTTATAAATGAACCACCTTGCCAACCGATCTTTCGAAATCCAAAAAAAAAAACAAATTGGCCAAAATACAAGAGAACGTTTAGTAAAACTTGAACTCTTTAATACCCCCTCCAACACTGAAGATCTTGACGACAAAGTCAATAATCTAACATTAGCCCTAAACATATCTCTAGATACTGCATGTCCTCTTATACAAACAAGATGTAAAAGGAAATCCTACTGGTGGAACTCAGGGCTACATCCACTTCGAAAAGCATGCAGAAAACTCTTTAACAGAGCGAAAGCTTCTAGAGACATGTCTGACTGTGATTCATATAAAGAATCGAAAAAACGATCGTCCAGGTTGCTCAAAATCCTCTCCAAAAATCCAATCATGCCAAGCTGCTTGAAAAACGCCTCTGGCTTCTGGACTAATTCAAGCGAAGAATCGCTCAACTTGCTACAAGACGTTCACTTTCCTGGTAGCTCTAATATTATTAATAACATTGTACCAAATAGTTGTGATAATACATTATATCCCCCACAAGGTTTTAGTCACTAGGAAAAAACTCAAATGGGCTATTAACAGCCTTAAGCCATATAAATCTGCCGGTCCGGATGGTATAATTCCAGCTGAACTGCAAGAGAATACAAGTTTTCTAATACCCATCCTAAAAAACATCTTCAAGGGATGCCTTAAATTGGCATACATATCGATTTCTTGGAGACTAGTTAAAGTCGTTTTTATTCCAAAAGCTGGAAAATCCAGCCAAGTTAACCCTAAAGACCTAAGACCTATCAGCTAATCATCATTCCTTCTCAAAACTTTTGAACGTTTGATCGATATCCACTTAAGAGCAAGCATTGATAAGTCCCTCCTTTCAAAGGCTCCACACGCCTACAACAAAGGGAAAAGAGTTGAAACTGCTCTACAAGGTATAGTACGTACAATCGAATATTCCCTCCATCATAAAAAGTACACCTTAGTTGCCTTCTTAGATATAAAAGGTGCATTTAACAATGTCAACACATCTGAAATTGCACGTATATTGACATCTCTGAAGGTAGATCAGCGAATTGATTAAATAGATGCTGATAAGCAGGACTACCAGTTCAAAACTGGAACTTAGTAATAAATGAATTGCTAGTCTAGAAAGAGAGAGATACAGAGTGTTTGCTTATGCGGATGATGTTGCTATTGCAGTAACGGGTTAACAGCATAATATCAAAAAAAAAACTCTTACAAAACGCTTTAAATAAGCTCATCAGATGGGCAAATCGGTGTGGACTAGGCGTTAACCCACAAAAAACCGAACTTGTCCTCTTCACAAAAACAAAGTCCCACTTATTGACCCTCCCTTCATAAACGGTGTACCACTTAAATTCTCTGAACAAGCAAAATACTTGGGTCTCATTTTGGATAAGAAATTAAGTTGGAAACCTAATATTCAGGAGAGAATAAACAAGGCCACAGTAGCCCTGTTCTCCTGTAAAAAGGCCATTAGTAATAAATGGGGTCTACAGGCCCGCATTACACACTGGCTATATATATCTCGGTCATAAGGCCGATCCTTACTTATGTAGTAGCGGTATGGTGGACGGCACTAGATATAGCGACAAATCGCAATAAACTCAGCAAAGTCCAACGAACAGCCTGCCTGTGTAGTGTGTATGGAAGGAGCACTTCGTTCTACCCCTCCGCCTCACTTGATGTTCTATTCCATCTAATACCGCTGGATATTTTCAGCAAGCAAACGGCCGCTTATACATACATACGGCTTCAAGCCTTCTCTCTGTGGATCAATAATGGAATTGGCCACACCACTATTTTCAACACGTTCAGAACTATAAACAGTAATATTGAGTACACCATACCCCATCCTCAGTTTATGTAATTACTAAAGCTTCAAAGTGACTATACCTCCCAGGTCTTCTTGGGAGAATACATCATTTTTGAACGATAATCCTATAAACTTTTATACAGACGGATCAAAAACGGAGGATGGGGTTGGTGGAGGCGTATAGATAGACTAAACTTAAGTCTCTCCTTTCGTCTACCCGATCATTTAGCGTGTTCCAAGCGAAAGTCCTGGCTATAAAAGAAGTCCTATCCTTGGGCTGGACGGTTAAGCTTTAAGTGAAAACCAAGTACAGCTTTTTTGTGATTTATATGAATTTAATCATTATTCTTTATTCATCTGAGATAATATCAGGATGTGTGTTCTTTTATTTGTTCCAGAATAATAAATGAAAAGAAAACAATTTTTGAATTCATCAACTTTCGATTCCATCAGACAGTTTTTCATAAATTGAGTTGGAGTTTCGATTTCCATTTGCTTTTATTTACGAAAAAGCAGCAATAAGAAAAATAAAATTCAAGGATTAATATAAAGTATCTTTTCAGAGTTGAATCGAATACTTAAGCCTCTTAAAAGTATATTAAATAATATTCATACCATTGTGTGTACTGTGGACGTAGACGTTAAAGGTAGTTTGAATAAAAACAATCAATCAGGTTAAGATTATGAGGATTTAAAAAGTAATAATATGCAGGTAAATGATTTTGTGTTTGGAGATTGCATGTCATGGAAATGATGAGTTTAACTTCGCTTTTATACACGCCAACTATAAAAGATGAATAATTCAATTCAAAATTCCTGATATTACTAATAACTTTTTTCAATGTACCGGGAAATATGAAGACCTGGAATCTGGAAAGAAAGTTTTTCTCACTGATATTATATTTCTCACAAAACTCTTACTGATTCCCAAAATTTAAGCAGGATTGAAATTTGTCTTTCCTTTAGTGTTGTATTAATGTTGTTGTTCAACATAGTTATCAGAAGATTGCGTGCGAACTCTTAATGGGTTGCATACTGTCATTAATAATTTGTTTATTGGTGATCAGTGATGGGATGAGAGTGGGGCACGAAACTAAGTAGCTTGATGAGAAAGCTTCTACTGTTTTGCTCAAAGATGGAACCAATATTGGTAAACGTTTGCAGCATGTGGAAAATAACAGCAACGATTTCCAAACCATTTTAGTAAGTGTCTACGAAACATCTTGAGGATTTATATATAAAATGAGGAACTTTATAGATATAACGGATCAGGAACCCATTGGACTTTCCCTTCGAAAAGTTAATGACTGCATTGCTGGACAGTCAATGCAGTAGAATCCACTTAATCAAGAGGGCAGAAGAGTTGATATGATATGTTCTTCGAGCTCTTAGACAAAACATATGAACAGTGTCCTAGCTACGATAATAAAATTATCCTGGGAGATTTTAACGCCAAGCTAGGAAGGAAGATATCATTGGTGGAATAATCGGGAAAAATAGCCTGCACGACAACACTTCCGACAACGGATTCAGGCTCATAGATTTTGCTGCGGGGCAAAACGTCATGGTAGCCAGTACACGTTTTCAACACCTTAACATCCACAAAGGATCTTGAAGTTCTCCAGATCAATCTACCGTCAACCACATTGCGATCAACGCCAGACACACTTCCAGCATCATGGATGTCCGAACATTCCGAGGAGCTAACATCGACTTGGACCACTTGCTCGTTGTAGCACTTCGGATTTCCAGACCCAAGTAAAAACAGGGAGGTACTGGGAGAAGGTACAACGTCGAACGGCTACAATCGCCTGAGATCGCAAAATCCTATTTTGACCGATAAAAGGACGAGAGCTGCTCTTGAACTCTATGAGTAGAATAGGCGAGATGAACACCGACTTCTCAGAAGGAAAAAGAGAGGGCATGAGAAGCGTGCGGCTGAAGACGTCGAGAGGTTCAAAAGCAGAAATGATCCTGGAAAAAAAACCCAAGAACACCAAATCGACACCCACCATCTTTTTATCGATTTCAAGGCCGCATATAACAGCATCAACAGGGACGAGCTGTATAGAGCCATGTGTAATTTTGGCATCTCTGTCAAACTCGTCCTTTAGTGTTTTATGACCATATAGAATTCACGCTGCAACATAAAGGTTGGAAACAATCTTTCAAAATGCTGTCCAATTTCAAGCATATGCTGATGACATTAACATAATCGGGAGAACTCAGCGTGATGTAAATGAGGCTTTTGTGGGTATTGAAGCAGAGGCGGCAAAAATGGGTTTAATGGTTAATGAGGGCAAAACAAAGTACATGCTGTCGTCAAGAAAGAACTTGCAAAACCGACGTCTCGGTTCAAACGTCACCATCGACAGACGTAACTTTGAGGTAGTCAAGGACTTCGTCTACTTAGGCTCCGCTGTAAACGCAGAAAACAACACCAGCGCTGAGATCAAACGCACAATAACTCTTGCTATCCACTGTTTCTTTGGGCTAGGAAAGCAATTGAGTGGAAAAGTCCTCTCTCGAAGGACCAGTATGTCGCTATATAAGACCCTCATCATCCCTGTCCTGCTATACGGTGCAGAAGCATGGGCTACGACAAAAGCGGATGAAAGCAGCTTGGGTCGGTTCGAAAGAAAAGTTCTTCGTGTGATCTACGGTCCCGTATGGAACGAAGAAGAGTGGAGGAGAAGATGGAACGACGAGCTTTACGTGCTGTACAGCGATGTAGACTTAGCCAGAAGGGTAAAAGTCCAACAGCGCAGTAGAGGAAGACCGCGAATCAGTTGGCGCACACAAGTGGAAAGGGACCGAACTAGATCTAGAAGTTTGTTGGTGAGGCCCTAGTTTACATAGGACTGTAGCGCCACCTTAAATAAGTAAGTAAGAAGAGTTGATAAATCGAGAAACATGTGGGGAAGAAAATTCAAGGGGGATTCGTCGAGATTGGGAATGGCGTGTAAGAGTATAGTTGGGTCCCATCCACGTTCTGTATATGTCTGAGGGCATAAGTAAGTAAGTACAAAAAAATATCAGAAAACCGAATGAGATCGCCAAAGATTTGTTCAGGCTGATCACTTTGTTTCCTTGACAATGACGTAGATTCTTTTGCAGGTATGGCTTATTTCTTTGTTGTTCTGTTGGGGAAAATCGTCTTCTGAACTTTTACTATGTATACTAATAATACTAACAAATCTTCACGTTCACAAATCCGCTGGCCCGAATAGCTTCCCTCATTTGCTTTAAAGAGTTGTTTTTTAATGTAAAAAAAATTACTGTATAAGATTTCCCATCTGTTCTGCTCTACGGGTTTCTTTCCAAGACGATGGCCTTAATGATCAGCAGTATAGCTTTCTCAGCAAAAGGTTCACAGGTGATCTCATGGTTTTTGCTGCCGAATAGTGAAACAAATCGTTATGAAATTTTGATGAAAGTAAGATTTTTGTTCTTGATATTTTTAATATTGACGAATCTCTTTTTCGTTGGGTTGCTAACTACATCTGGGTGCGTTCAATACAAACATTATTAGACAGGTTCAAAGTTGGTATCCACAAAATAAACTCTAGTGTTTCTCAGTGATCCATTTTTTGTCCGAAATGTTTCCCTATTTTTATAATTGGTCCCGAGTTTCTAACCCACTTAATTTCATTGCTGACGAAGCTCATTAAATTGTGATCTTACATCATTGCTTACTAATGTTGCTAAAACGTCTTTGTCTTTCAATGGCTCTTTCCACGGGCAGTTTAACATCGACTTACACTTAACAGCTATCAATTCATGGTACGTGCATCACACGGCCTTTTTCACAGATTTGACATCAACAAAAATGTTGCTTAGTGTTTAAGTTTCCAGTGCCGATGCAAGAAGTTTTTGATTGTATAAAAAGCTTTTGTTTTTCGAGAACAATTCTCATCTCAAGCCAAGTGTCCCAAATACTTTTCGGCTCAATATGTCCTTTCTTATTCCATACACCCTTCCTTATTGCTCGAAGTGTGTTAAATCTTCTTAAGAGTATTTATAACCCTGTGAGTATAATTAGAAAGGTATTTCCAAAAATGTCAAAATATTATTATTACATTTTTATGAAAACCTTTTTGACAGATTTTCTTTAAAATAAAATATAACTTTTATTCTCTTAGCTTATTTCTTAGTTACGTGCCAGCTTCTTATTTCCAAACAAAATAGATATAAACATTTTTAAAAATTTAACAAAATACGAAATTAATTCTTTTTGTATTATCTTCTTATACTGATGAATTTTAAAATTTGTATAATACTAATATTTATTTAAAATTCGTTATCAAATTTTAAGGTGTTAAACCTAACAAAGAAATGGAGAATGATAAGACAGTCAGATAATAAAAGATTAGGTTGGATGTTGATTCGCGTATTTGCTTATATGTATGTCTATCTGTTGTTACCATAAGGTCTGGTAATTTTGATGATTTTGATTTGGGAGTGTTAAAGCTTCAAGATCTATTTTAATCAAAGATATCTTAATAACTAATGCTGCATTTCATTGAGATTGGGTGCAAGATTAAAGAGTGTAGACTTATATCAGGTTTCTAATAAAACCAATCCTTGTAGAACTGTATATAGTTCCAGAAAAATGTCGGGACCTTATTGGATCTATGGAAAATGTTATTAATTTTATTAAGTCAAAATATCGATTGTCCAACTTACACACATATAGTCTCGTATCATTTAGACCAAATATTTGTATTAGGGCAAGTCCTGGAAATAAACAATTGACTTCAATTGACTGATAACATAAGTCGCAAAAAGATTCTATTGGCGATGTCTAAGTAAGCAGTTCTAGAAGCATAAGGCCTCTACTACGCCTACGCGTCATTGTGTACGGTTTTCGGAAATGTGTTTCAGCTTCCTCCAATTTTTGCTTAGTGACGCTGATTCCTCCTCGAATGTCTTGCGCCATGTACTTCTCGGTCGTCCAGCTCTTCTTCCTTCTTGTGTGAACAGATTTTAATGAATTGCTTAGTCTGCAATGCAGTCGTTATCTTTTCGAAGCGTATGTCCAATGCTTGCCACTTACGCCTTCGTATAGGTTCCTGGCGTGTCCTTCTATGAAGGACCTCAATTAAAATACGGTTTATCTAGAACATCCTTAGAATTTTGCGAAGACATCTATTCACGAAGGTTTGCAGCTTTCTTGTAATGGTTGAAATAACCTTCCAGATGCTGCACCAATATGAGCGAAACAGTCGTAACTTTGCCCTTAAGCTGATAGAGTTGTTAATCCAAATTTTTAGCAATATACCGAACGCTTGTTTTGCTTTTCCGATGCGGCAGATGTCTTGTTCGGTTCCGCCTTCGATGGAGACTATACTTCCAGGGGTGTTGATATGATCAATACCGGATCTAATGCGTTCCAGTATGACTTTCGCTATTATTTTGGTAACGGCAGGTAGAACGCAAATTCCTCTCCAGTTTTTGCACTTTGTAAGATCTCCTTTTTTGGAAGCTTTACGATAATTCCCTTCTTCCACTCATCGGAAAGTTCAGTAGTCCAGGCTTCTTTTATGAGCGGATGAAGCAGTTTGGTTGATGAAGTTGGCGCTGCTTGTAAAAGCTCTGTGGGAATTCCATCAAGTCCTACCTTTTTGTTGTTCTTATGTGTTTTAACTGCGGCAACGATCTCATCTTTACTGGGAGGTGCAGTGCGGATTCGGGGCTTAGTTTGTTCAGGGGCTTCAGAAGGCATCTACTTCACGTTGTTTAACACTCGGTTTAAAAGTGGTTTTTCTACCTTCTGACTCTCTCATCCACCGAACTTATCACAGTACCGTGTACTTCTTTCACGAGGTATTGCCTTGAGATGTGTGCACCGGTCTGCTCTATGGTTAAACGGTGCTTCTGTTGCAAAAGTTTGCAGCATCTTTTGGTTCTTACGCCAATGCGCTGATGTAGTTACGCTTTTCGCGGCGCGGTACACACTGCTGTGATCCTATCTCTTTTCCATGTTGTACGCAGACACCAGCTTATTGGGTTGGGAGATCTTTTAGTCTGGAGATGTTGAATTTGGGGGCTCGTGTTATTCTGTTGGATCACCGAACTGTAGCTGTACGCAATCTTAGGTTAGCTATCAATGAGTGTGGTCACAGACAAGTCCCATGTTGGTGTCTATTCTGTATCGGACATCCAAGAGACTGCTTCTAAAGCGTCGACTAATAGCAATGTGATCAATTTGGTTGGAAGATGTTTGTCTGTCCGTCGACACACAGCTAATTTCATGACAATTTGTGTTCAAACATAGTGCCACCAACCACAAGGCCGTTGGCGTTGCAGAGATCAATGAACCTCTCACTATTATCATTGCAATTGCCTACACCATGAGCACCCATAACATGCCTTAGCCCATTGTTGTTACTGACAACCTTTGCATTAAGGTCTCCCATAACCAAAATAATATCTCGTGGGGAGTGTTGTTGAAGGCGGATCCTAGTTGAATGTAAAAACATTCTTTCTCTTAATCAGATGTGAGCTTCGTCGGGTCGTAACGCTGTATAATGGTGACGGGTCTGAAACCTAGCTTTGATAAGCCTTTCCCCAAGGGGCTGCCACGAAATAAGACTTTTGATTTCCGTTTTTTAGGGAGTAACCTAACTCCAGCTTCTCGAGCGTGTCCTGGATCATGACCAGAGTAGAGCAGTACAGTGTTACGTGTTGGGGACTTGTATTCGCCCGATCCCAACCATCGCACTTCGCAAAAACCCTAAGATATCTATCCTGTACCGCATAAATTCTCTCTCTGATTGGAAGAATCTAGCATTGTGCGGACCTTCATTTCCTGCGTCCAGACGTGTCCTCACATTCCAGAAACCAATCCTTGTCCGAATTCAATACCCAAAAGCCGTCAGCGAGTTATCATTAATTATCCGACGCGTATTTTTTGTTTCCATAGCGGGATGGAGTTCAGTTACAAAGAGTGTTAATCTCTGTAACCTATCCTGAAGAGTCAGGAAACTTCGCCCTTGAAATTTAAGCTTACTTATGTATATAGATAAGATATACACAAATCATCATTGGTAAATCAAGAACTTCAACATGACAAGAAAGTTGCATTGCTGGCCTAAACCAAGTTTTTGGCAATCTCCAACTACCCAATCTGCCATGCTGCAGGCACCCAGTACATGGAATCAGCAAACTCTGTCCACCTCCTAAGACAAAACGTTACTGTTGTTAGCAGAAATATCGACGTAGTCAGAAAGTTCATCTTCTTCGAAACAAATATCATTATCACAAACGATAACTTAGTGGAAATCCGATAGAAAATTACCCAAACGAACCACTGCAACTTCGGTTTGGCCAAACATATGGTTTCCAAACTCCTTTCTCGTAAGACAAAGTGCATTTTATACAAAACACAAAATTTCGCAGTTCTACTTTACGGAATTTGAACTTTTGAGAGAAAAATCCTGCGGTGGATATTTGGTCCTATATGCGAAGATGTCGAATGGAGGAGAAGTTTCAATAGTCAACTATACCAGCCACATCAATCTATCAATCGAAGATGCCAAAACACGACTACACTGGCATGGCCACACCGAGCAAATGGACAACAGCTATCCAGCAAAGGAAATCTTTAAATACTTTCCCTTTCTTCCACAGTTGCACGGACTAGTTTATGTATCAATTACATTTGGAATTGGTGCATAAGCTAATCTGTGTTTCAGCAGATTATTTGAATTGAATTTACTGTTTTGCATCACATGGTCGGATCGGTTCTAGTCGCTAAAGCATAACATTTTAGACATTTTTTTATTAGCGATGACTGGACAATTCAGAGTTGATTATTGTAATATTCGTGGGCTAAGGGCAAATTTTTTGTTGCCATACCGTCATACTGTTTCGTACAGGCCAGCTGTTTTGACACTAAGTGAAACCCAAGTAGGTGGGGATTCCGATCCTGCTGAATTTTGTATTCATGAGTATAGCTTGGTGCCTTTATTATTTTCCCACCAAGGCCTCGCCATATACATTAGGAATGGTTTTGTTTATCAGGTCTTACCACGATATTGTCTTTGCACCAATTCCTTTTCTAATTATATGTGGCTTAAATTCTCCGTAAATAAGCAAATCATTCACGACTGCTTCCTTTATCAAAGCCCTAATTTAGACAGAGTATCAACTTCTCTGATTCCATCCAAACAATTGTTTCGTCACTAAAATAGTTGTTGCGGGCGATTTCATTTTACACAGTTCTTCATGGCTTCAACATTCAGGCCAGACAACACCCGATGGAGTGTGTCCTGAGATCTTCGCTGAGTTGAACTAAATAACTCAGCTGGTCAACGAGCCCACTGGAATATCTGAAGTTGATTGTCGAGAAGAAAACACTCTTGACTTGTTTCTTACCTCTGACCCTTGTAAGCACACTGTTAGTGTTCTATCTCCTCTAGGCACATCTGACTATTGTTATATCAGCAAATTTTTCCTGTCAAAACTGTTCAGTTAAAGAAAGAGATGCTAAGAGAACCGTTTTTCAATACGAGAAAGCCAACTGGGACGGTCTCAATAACTACTTCATGATCCTGGTTACTATGCTTCCTCGATAGTGACGTTGACACCAGCGCTGATATGATCACAAGTTTAATTCTCTTGGGAATGAGAACTTTTATAATTAACAGGGTTAAAAGTATCGTAAACGAACTGTCAAAATGTTATTAGAGTCAAAGAGATAAGTTTCCGTTGCTATAAGGCCAACCGTAGGTATTAAGGAAAGCCGGAAAAAGTTCAAACAAGCCAGGAACGCCCATATTCGACGAACCAAATTTTTACATGACCAAAAATTACTGCAATGTTCCAAATACAGTAAAAATTTTCGGTCATTTGTAAAAAACATAAGGAATTCTTCCTCTTCCTCGGTTCCTGAGCTCAATGACACTCCTTTTGTTAGTTCTTAAGAAAAATCTAATCTTTGCTAGACAGTTCGCCGCCAAGTCTACCATGCCAGTGGTTGTACTGCCTCTGCCTGTACCTAAGCGAGTTAGTGATTCTATGGGACCAATCTTTTTTCGCACCCGTACTGTGGCAAGAGTCCTTGGAGATCGAATCACACATAAATCCGCTGGTGCAGATGGTATCCCCGCTATTGTTTTGAAGAGGTCTTTTTCAAAGCTGGCAAAACCACTGCGTAAGCTTTTTCATCTGTCCTACTCCTCCTCCTCAGGTCTCGTTCCGAGAGGATGGAAAAGTGCATTAGTTCAGCCCATCCCCAAAAAAAGGCGAATCTTCCTCATCTTCCTCACCCTCTAATTACCGACCGATTGCACTTACGTCTCTTCTTTCCAAGGTCATGGAAACGCTGATCAATTATAAGCTCAAGAAATATCTTGAAGTACGAAAGCTTCTTAATAACCGTCAGTACAAGTAGGTCCACTGGTGATCTCATGGTTCACCTCACCGAACAGTGGAGCAAATCTTTACGTTTTGAAGAAAGTAAGATTATTGCAATTCATATTTCAAAAGCATTTGAAAGGGTTTGGCGTCAGGCCTGTCTGCAATATCTATCCATTGTACAATGGGGAATAAAAAACCGTGTGGAATTTAGTGCTTCGAAAAACCAATGCTGTCTTGTATCGTTAAAGCGAGATATACCCCAATCGCCATTATCCATAGATGGCACTTGCATCGAGGAGACTTAACATCTCGATATTCTCGGTATGTGTATCACCAACCACCACTTGTGGAATAATCACATACGCGATGTCGTCAAAAATGCCCCATGGTGTTTACGTTTCTTTAGGCGATGCATGAAATATTTCAATTCTTCTGATCTGGCTGTTATCTATAAGATTTATATACGTCCAAGGCTTGAGTATAACTCCCATCACTGGGCTGGTGCTCCTGCAACTTACTTAAGCCTCTTGGATAGTATTGAACGTAGAGCATTTAAATTAAAAGATGATAATATCATCATAAGTTTATTACCTTTGCTTGAAAATCGTCGTAAGGTCTCTTCTCTGACCTTTTTTCGACCCTTTTTTACCATTATTTTAACGGCTTATGCTCTAGTGAAATAGCCAAGTGCATTCCTGCGCTTAAGCAGTTCACCCGTAATACTCGCGCTTCTAGGAATGCTCATCAGTATACCCTCGAGCTCAACTTCGGCGGTACTCTCAAATACAGAGATTCGTTCTTTAGTCGTACTAGACGAATGTGGAATGCCTTGCTACACTCTGTCTTTCCTACTGTTTCCTATTCCTAGTGCTCACACTGTGCCTCTGCATAATAAGCGTAGTAATATTCCCTTGAGTGTGTGCTTATTATAAAAAAATCGCAACTCTCAGGTTGGAGACGACGAGGAAGACCAGGACGTTGATGACCAAAGAGCTATTGACCTCGCCAAACTGAAGGGAGCTTGCAAGGGACAGCAAACGATGGAAGAATGTAATACCTCAGGCTGAGACCTCAATAGATCGGGAGCCGGATAAGTAAGTATTTTATCATTTAAAGAAATGTGTTGTTTTTTGGAGTTAAAATTAAGTGTTCCTATATCGTGGACCATCCATTTATGAAAAGTGTACTTAAATAGTGTAAAATCTTGACAGCTTACTTTTTAAGACTCGAAATTTATGAAACATGGTAAATTTTGTCATAATGGTTTACAAAAAATCGCTTTCTTTGAAATTATTAAACCAAGTGTTTTTTGACATAAGTTCGGTACTGGAACAAAACTTCTTAAGCACACTGTTATCATGTTAAGTTTTATTGAACCATTATGATACAATTTCAATGTCACTTTGGACTAGAAAAGCAAATTTGTTTAAACTTTACCATGTACATAGGTGGAAGTATTATTTTCTTTAATTTGTTATTAAGTATATTACGTAGTGGCAATTTTGTTTTATGTTGCTGCTAAAGTTAAATAATCATACAACTTTTATTGCACGGTTTTGATATTGTTTTTATTTGAACAGTATGAATCTGTGGGGTATAAATTTTTAAAGTTGATGGCAGCCATGTTGTTTTAGCTGTTGGCAATAATCGTGGGAAATAAAGAATGATAAAAAGTTCTTATCAAAATCGTTTTTGGTTTAACAAATAAAAACTTAAATTTTTTTAACACTGTGTGAGCGGTTTTTTTCCTGGGTGAAAGATCTTTTCTACGTTAAATTAATGAGACTAATCTGAATTCATATTTACTTGTTTTTCTAGGTCATTACTCCGAATTAAGATTTTTAACATTCATTACTTTCTGTCCAGGTTTTTTAAGTACCTAGGAATTTCAAAAACTCGAAATACTGCGTTTTCTTTTGACATTTTCAAACTTGTTTTTCTAAATAACTACCACAAAAAATACCCTATTAAATAGGTCCACGTAAATCTGGCCTTTAGACCTTTTGGTCTCCGATCTTATTTAAGGCTGATCCTGTCATTTTCGGCAAATTATTATTGGTTTATAAGATGGCACGTGTACGTACTACATTTTTGACAACTTAGTTCGAGATAAGTTCTATTTTGTTTTGACCTAGTGTGTTAATTTATTTAGGTGACAAGTCTTCGAGAACAAAGCCCTATTTAAGTGTCTACACATGCGGTTGATAAAATTAAATTTAATACAAATTTTATCTGTAAGAAACTTAACATTACCAGTTTTTTTTTTCTTATTTGATCGTTTGCGTGCGTAAGAGTGCCTTGATTTTGAGAAAATTAATTAAAAAAAATATAATGATGTTTATGGCATCTTATAAATTTTAAGCTAAGCTTAATTTGGGTCTACAGTATTTGGTTTTCTTTGTTTGATTTTTATTTTTTTTTTTACAAACCAGAAACTGATTTCGCCACATTAGGTAATATCTAGAAGTTAGTTAAAAGAAGACGACAGTTTTGTGCTTCTTATTTATTTTTAAAAATTAAAACTTTAACAGAATTTTTAAGTAACTACGTATCATAGACCCCCATAAAATCGCAGCATAAACAGCTTATATACGAAAAAAGCTTAACATCTTTTATCTTAATTTATATCACATGAGATGACATAGGTTATATCTTGTTTAGATGGCAAGTTATCTTAAATTTGCAATGATAAAAGAAATTTGAAATATGTATAAATGTTAAAAAGACGTCCCTTATTTGCCTTAAACAAAAAGGCTATAAATTATTTTTTTTAGACTTTAAATTTTTTGAAAATATATAAAAGCCATTATTTCGGCAATATCATTAATTAGTACAACTGGGCGGCTGTTGTATGACACACTCAGAGGATTAAAATTTAAAGAGAAAAAATTAGTATGAAAACACTAAGGTGTTTTTTAGGAGCTGCAGCTGTTGTTATTTTAGCATTTGCTAAAATTTCGGAAGCTCAACTTTTGAATCTCAATCTTGGAGCAGGAGGATTAGCTTCAGGCTTGGTAAGACAAAATTAATTGAGAACACATTTAGGTGAACAAATAATGGATTTAATTTCTTAAGGGAGGATTACTTGGAGGTGGCCAAGGAGGAAGAGCTTCGGTAATATAAATAAAATCATACAAAGTTTAATATAAAATTTAATAAATATCCATTTTAAAGGGAGATGCTCAGGAGACAACAACTCGTAGCAATGGTGGATCAAATGCGAATTCTCAATTTTTGAAGTCCGAAATTAGTTCTAACCCAAGTGATGAAAATTCCAATCGAAATGTCAGATATTCTGGTAGCAGGCAAGGGCCAGGATCTGCAGGAGGAAGTAATTCCCACTACAATAACCAGCAATCATCTACTCGCAACAATGATGAATCAAATAGAAATTCTCAATTTTCGAGATCAGAATATAGTTCTTACCCAAGTTCGAGTAATTCCAACCGTAATGTCAAATACACTTATGGAAACCCACAGACCAGTAGCAGCCAAGGGCAAGGATCTAGAGGAAGGGGTGTTTCTCAATATAATATCCAGCAATCATCTACTCGCAACAATGATGAATCAGATAGCAATTCTCGATTTTCGAAGTCCATTTATAGTTATAACCCAAATGATGAAAATTCCAATCGAAATATCAGATACACTTATACATCTGGTGGACAACCAGTACGTGTGCAGACTAGTAACCGGCAAGGTCAGGGATCTGCAGGAGGAAGAGTTTATTACTACGATAATCAACAATTTCGAAACAATGATGCATCAAATAAAAATTCTCAATTTTCGAGATCTGAATATAGTCCCTACCCAAGTTACAGTAATTCCAATCGTAATGTCAAATACGTCTATGGAGACCCAGTAAGTACACAGACTAGTAACCGGCAAGGTCAGGGATCTGCAGGAGGAAGAGTTTCTTACTACGATAATCAACAATATCCAAACAATGATGCATCAAATAAAAACTCTCAATTTTCGAACTCGGAATATAGTTTTAACCCAAGTGGTGGAAATTCAAATCGAAATATTAGATACACCTATACATCTGGTGGACAACCAGTACGTACACAGACTAGTAGCTGGCAACGGCAGGGCTCTGCAGGACGGGATGTTTCTAACTACAACATCCAGCAATCATCTAGTCGAAACAATGATGAATCAAATAGAAACTCTCAATTTTCGAAGTCCGAATATAGTTCTTACCCAAGTGATGAAAATTCCAATCGCAATAGCAGATACACCTATTCGTCGAATGGAAACCCAATAACCATACAAACTGGTGTTAGACAAGAAAAGGGATCTGCAGGTCGAGGTGTTTCAGACTTCAACATCCAAGAATCATCTACTCAAAACAGGGGTGCACCGAACAAAAATTCTCAATTTACCAATTCTGAATATACTACTTATCCAAGTGATTATAATTCCAATCGCAATGTCAAGTACACGTATACATCTACTGGAAACCCAGGAAGCATAGAAACTGGTAGCAGTCAAGGGCAGGGATCTGCAGGACGAGGTGTTTCTCACTACAACACTCAGCGTTCTTCTACTCAAAATAATGACGAATCAAATAGAAACTATCAGCGTTCTGACTATCAGTCAGTAGTTTCTCCAAAGGGAGATACTTCGAATTACAATATTCAATACTCCCAATCCTCGAATGGAAATCGGGGAAGAAAACAAACAAATGAAGATAATTCAAATTACGACGTCCAATACACCCAATCTTCGAATGGAAATCGAGGAAGAAAACAATCGGGAAATAGACAAGATCACGAATTTGAGGGTTATTCTGAAAGAAATAGAGGAGGACAAAGGGAATCCCAAAATAGTAGGGTAACTAATAACAGAGATTCTTCCCAATCGCAATTTAGCTTTAGTCCGTCACCCGACCTTTTAGAAATTATAAGAAGAGCACAGAATCAAAAAAATCCCGGTACATCATCTAATGGACTTCTCGGAAATTTGGTTTCTAATGGTCTCGGTAGCTTAGTAAGTGCACTTACTGGAAATAATGCAGTCACTGATGGGCGTACACCTATAATTTCTGGTTCATTGTCAATAAACCTTCCGCCTAATTCAAGAAATAGAAATTCTGGTTCAATATCGCAAACCAAGACTACTAAAAATAACCAAGCATATATCGAAAGACCAATAAGCACTTCTAGTTCACAAACATTTAAATCTTCAGACCGAATGGAGAATTCCAACACACAGAGAAATCAACCAGGACAACATGAATTAACACAAAGTTCAAACATATATTCTTCCGAATCATCAAATCCTATTTCAGGAACTAACACTCATGATGTGCAAACAGAAACAAGAAATAAAGCCACTCCTTCGAATGATGAGAGATTAATATCAAGGACTGAAACACTGTCAGGAGAAATTAATAATAAACAACCGAAAACAACAGAAACACATTATTCAACATCTTCTCACCAAACATCTGAAAACAGTGCCACGAATTCGGAAACGAATTCCAGAACTGAACAAATTGTTAAAACCACTAAATTTATCGACGGCTCTTCGAACCAAAATAATGGAGTATCAATATCGATTACCCAACCAAAGCCTCCAGGAAGTAGCCAAGGACAAAACGGACCAACAAGTCCTAATGACCGAACACCAGTTCGTAACAGTTCCCAAACGATTACATACATTAAAACATATCCTTATGATCCTTCAACCATTATTCAACCTTTGGAAATCACCGAAAGAAATAATGAAGTGAGAACGGAATCGACAAACAGTCCTCGTAACCCAGATAATGGAGGCTCAACGTCAGTAAGCCAACCACAGTCTACAGAAAGCACCGAACGACAAAATCAACCAACAACTTCTACTGAACAAATTCCTGTTCGTAACAGTTCTCAAAAGATAACGATCACCACATATTCTGAAGACTCCACTGAAAATGTTTCTTCAACCACAATTCAGCCCTTGGAAACAACAGAAAGAATTGAACCAGTGGAATCCGAATCGACAAACAGTCCTTTCAACCCAGATAGTGGAGACTCAACGTCAGCAAGCCAACCACAGTCTACAGAAAGCATCCAAGGACAAGATCAACCAACAAGTTCTACTGAACGAATTCCTGTTCGTAACAGTTCTCAAACGATAACGATCACCACATATTCTGAAGACTCGACTGAAAATGTTTCTTCAACCACAATTCAGCCCTTGCAAACAACAGAAAGAATTGAACCAGTGGAATCCGAATCGACAAACAGTCCTTTCAACCCAGATAATAGAGACTCCACGACAGTAATTCAACCACAGTCTACTGAAAGCACCGAAGGACAAAATCAACCAACAAGTTCTAGTGAACAAATTCCTGTTCGTAACAGTTCTCAAACGATAACGATCACCACATATTCTGAAGACTCCACTGAAAATGTTTCTTCAACCACAATTCAGCCCTTGGAAACAACAGAAAGAATTGAAATAGTGGAATCCGAATCGGCAAACAGTCCTTTCAACCCAGATAGTGGAGACTCAACGTCAGCAAGCCAACCACAGTCTACAGAAAGCACCGAAAGACAAAATCAACCAACAAGTTCTACTGAACGAATTCCTGTTCGTAACAGTTCTCAAACGATAACGATCACCACATATTCTGAAGACTCCACTGAAAATGTTTCTTCAACCACAATTCAGCCCTTGGAAACAACAGAAAGAATTGAACCAGTGGATTCCGAATCGACAAACAGTCCTTTCAACCCAGATAATAGAGACTCAACGACAGTAATTCAACCACAGTCTACTGAAAGCACCGAAGGACAAAATCAACCAACAAGTTCTACTGAACGAATTCCTGTTCGTAACAGTTCTCAAACGATAACGATCACCACATATTCTGAAGACTCCACTGAAAATGTTTCTTCAACCACAATTCAGCCCTTGCAAACAACAGAAAGAATTGAAGCAGTGGAATCCGAATCGAGAAACAGTCCTTCCAACCCAGATAATGGAGGCTCAACGTCAGTTACCCAACCACAGTCTACAGAAAGCACCCAAGGTCAAGATCAACCAACGAGTTCTACTGAACGAATTCCTGTTCGTAACAGTTCTCAAACGATAACGATCACCACATATTCTGAAGACTCCACTGAAAATGTTTCTTCAACCACAATTCAGCCCTTGCAAACAACAGAAAGAATTGAAGCAGTGGATTCCGAATCGACAAACAGTCCTTTCAACCCAGATAATAGAGACTCAACGATAGTAATTCAACCACAGTCTACTGAAAGCACCGAAGGACAAAATCAACCAACAAGTTCTACTGAACGAATTCCTGTTCGTAACAGTTCTCAAACGATAACGATCACCACATATTCTGAAGACTCCACTGAAAATGTTTCTTCAACCACAATTCAGCCCTTGCAAACAACAGAAAGAATTGAAGCAGTGGAATCCGAATCGAGAAACAGTCCTTCCAACCCAGATAATGGAGGCTCAACGTCAGTTACCCAACCACAGTCTACAGAAAGCACCCAAGGTCAAGATCAACCAACAAGTTCTACTGAACGAATTCCTGTTCGTAACAGTTCTCAAACGATAACGATCACCACATATTCTGAAGACTCCACTGAAAATGTTTCTTCAACCACAATTCAGGCCTTGCAAACAACAGAAAGAATTGAACCAGTGGAATCCGAATCGACAAACAGTCCTTCTAACCCAGATAATGGAGGTTCAACGTCAGTAACCCAACCACAGTCTACAGAAAGCACCGAAGGACAAGATCAACCAACAAGTTCTACTGAACGAATTCCTGTTCGTAACAGTTCTCAAACGATAACGATCACCACATATTCTGAAGACTCCACTGAAAATGTTTCTTCAACCACAATTCAGCCCTTGCAAACAACAGAAAGAATGGAAGCAGTGGAATCCGAATCGACAAACAGTCCTTTCGACCCAGATAGTGGAGACTCAACGTCAGCAAGCCAACCACAGTCTACAGAAAGCACCCAAGGACAAGATCAACCAACAAGTTCTACTGAACGAATTCCTGTTCGTAACAGTTCTCAAACGATAACGATCACCACATATTCTGAAGACTCGACTGAAAATGTTTCTTCAACCACAATTCAGCCCTTGCAAACAACAGAAAGAATTGAACCAGTGGAATCCGAATCGGCAAACAGTCCTTTCAACCCAGATAGTGGAGACTCAACGTCAGCAAGCCAACCACAGTCTACAGAAAGCACCGAAGGACAAAATCAACCAACAAGTTCTACTGAACGAATTCCTGTTCGTAACAGTTCTCAAACGATAACGATCACCACATATTTTGAAGACTCCACTGAAAATGTTTCTTCAACCACAATTCAGCCCTTGGAAACAACAGAAAGAATTGAACCAGTGGAATCCGAATCGACAAACAGTCCTTTCAACCCAGATAGTGGAGACTCAACGTCAGCAAGCCAACCACAGTCTACAGAAAGCATCCAAGGACAAGATCAACCAACAAGTTCTACTGAACGAATTCCTGTTCGTAACAGTTCTCAAACGATAACGATCACCACATATTCTGAAGCCTCCACTGAAAATGTTTCTTCAACCACAATTCAGCCCTTGGAAACAACAGAAAGAATTGAACCAGTGGATTCCGAATCGACAAACAGTCCTTTCAACCCAGATAATAGAGACTCAACGACAGTAATTCAACCACAGTCTACTGAAAGCACCGAAGGACAAAATCAACCAACAAGTTCTACTCAACGAATTCCTGTTCGTAACAGTTCTCAAACGATAACGATCACCACATATTCTGAAGACTCGACTGAAAATGTTTCTTCAACCACAATTCAGCCCTTGCAAACAACAGAAAGAATTGAACCAGTGGAATCCGAATCGACAAACAGTCCTTTCAACCCAGATAATGGGGACTCAACGTCAGTTACCCAACCACAGTCTACAGAAAGCACCCAAGGACAAAATCAACCAACAAGTTCTACTGAACGAATTCCTGTTCGTAACAGTTCTCAAACGATAACGATCACCACATATTCTGAAGACTCCACTGAAAATGTTTCTTCAACCACAATTCAGCCCTTGGAAACAACAGAAAGAATTGAACCAGTGCAAACAACAGAAAGAATTGAAGCAGTGGAATCCGAATCGACAAACAGTCCTTTCAACCCAGATAGTGGAGACTCAACGTCAGCAAGCCAACCACAGTCTACAGAAAGCATCCAAGGACAAGATCAACCAACAAGTTCTACTGAACGAATTCCTGTTCGTAACAGTTCTCAAACGATAACGATCACCACATATTCAGAAGACTCCACTGAAAATGTTTCTTCAACCACAATTCAGCCCTTGGAAACAACAGAAAGAATTGAACCAGTGGATTCCGAATCGACAAACAGTCCTTTCAACCCAGATAATAGAGACTCAACGACAGTAATTCAACCACAGTCTACTGAAAGCACCGAAGGACAAAATCAACCAACAAGTTCTACTGAACGAATTCCTGTTCGTAACAGTTCTCAAACGATAACGATCACCACATATTCTGAAGACTCCACTGAAAATGTTTCTTCAACCACAATTCAGCCCTTGCAAACAACAGAAAGAATTGAAGCAGTGGAATCCGAATCGACAAACAGTCCTTTCAACCCAGATAGTGGAGACTCAACGTCAGTAAGCCAACCACAGTCTACAGTAAGCACCCAAGGACAAGATCAACCAACAAGTTCTACTGAACGAATTCCTGTTCGTAACAGTTCTCAAACGATAACGATCACCACATATTCTGAAGACTCCACTGAAAATGTTTCTTCAACCACAATTCAGCCCTTGCAAACAACAGAAAGAATTGAACCAGTGGAATCCGAATCGACAAACAGTCCTTTCAACCCAGATAATGGAGACTCAACGTCAGTTACCCAACCACAGTCTACAGAAAGCACCCAAGGACAAGATCAACCAACAAGTTCTACTGAACGAATTCCTGTTCGTAACAGTTCTCAAACGATAACGATCACCACATATTCTGAAGACTCCACTGAAAATGTTTCTTCAACCACAATTCAGCCCTTGGAAACAACAGAAAGAATTGAACCAGTGGAATCCGAATCAACAAACAGTCCTTCTAACCCAGATAATGGAGGTTCAACGTCAGTTACCCAACCACAGTCTACAGAAAGCACCCAAGGACAAAATCAACCAACAAGTTCTACTGAACGAATTCCTGTTCGTAACAGTTCTCAAACGATAACGATCACCACATATTCTGAAGCCTCCACTGAAAATGTTTCTTCAACCACAATTCAGCCCTTGGAAACAACAGAAAGAATTGAACCAGTGGATTCCGAATCGACAAACAGTCCTTTCAACCCAGATAATAGAGACTCAACGACAGTAATTCAACCACAGTCTACTGAAAGCACCGAAGGACAAAATCAACCAACAAGTTCTACTCAACGAATTCCTGTTCGTAACAGTTCTCAAACGATAACGATCACCACATATTCTGAAGACTCGACTGAAAATGTTTCTTCAACCACAATTCAGCCCTTGCAAACAACAGAAAGAATTGAACCAGTGGAATCCGAATCGACAAACAGTCCTTTCAACCCAGATAATGGGGACTCAACGTCAGTTACCCAACCACAGTCTACAGAAAGCACCCAAGGACAAAATCAACCAACAAGTTCTACTGAACGAATTCCTGTTCGTAACAGTTCTCAAACGATAACGATCACCACATATTCTGAAGACTCCACTGAAAATGTTTCTTCAACCACAATTCAGCCCTTGGAAACAACAGAAAGAATTGAACCAGTGCAAACAACAGAAAGAATTGAAGCAGTGGAATCCGAATCGACAAACAGTCCTTTCAACCCAGATAGTGGAGACTCAACGTCAGCAAGCCAACCACAGTCTACAGAAAGCATCCAAGGACAAGATCAACCAACAAGTTCTACTGAACGAATTCCTGTTCGTAACAGTTCTCAAACGATAACGATCACCACATATTCTGAAGACTCCACTGAAAATGTTTCTTCAACCACAATTCAGCCCTTGGAAACAACAGAAAGAATTGAACCAGTGGATTCCGAATCGACAAACAGTCCTTTCAACCCAGATAATAGAGACTCAACGACAGTAATTCAACCACAGTCTACTGAAAGCACCGAAGGACAAAATCAACCAACAAGTTCTACTGAACGAATTCCTGTTCGTAACAGTTCTCAAACGATAACGATCACCACATATTCTGAAGACTCCACTGAAAATGTTTCTTCAACCACAATTCAGCCCTTGCAAACAACAGAAAGAATTGAAGCAGTGGAATCCGAATCGACAAACAGTCCTTTCAACCCAGATAGTGGAGACTCAACGTCAGTAAGCCAACCACAGTCTACAGTAAGCACCCAAGGACAAGATCAACCAACAAGTTCTACTGAACGAATTCCTGTTCGTAACAGTTCTCAAACGATAACGATCACCACATATTCTGAAGACTCCACTGAAAATGTTTCTTCAACCACAATTCAGCCCTTGCAAACAACAGAAAGAATTGAACCAGTGGAATCCGAATCGACAAATAGTCCTTTCAACCCAGATAATGGAGACTCAACGTCAGTTACCCAACCACAGTCTACAGAAAGCACCCAAGGACAAGATCAACCAACAAGTTCTACTGAACGAATTCCTGTTCGTAACAGTTCTCAAACGATAACGATCACCACATATTCTGAAGACTCCACTGAAAATGTTTCTTCAACCACAATTCAGCCCTTGGAAACAACAGAAAGAATTGAACCAGTGGAATCCGAATCAACAAACAGTCCTTCTAACCCAGATAATGGAGGTTCAACGCCAGTTACCCAACCACAGTCTACAGAAAGCACCCAAGGACAAAATCAACCAACAAGTTCTTCTGAACGAATTCCTGTTCGTAACAGTTCTCAAACGATAACGATCACCACATATTCTGAAGACTCCAATGAAAATGTTTCTTCAACCACAATTCAGCCCTTGGAAACAACAGAAAGAATTGAAGCAGTGGATTCCGAATCGACAAACAGTCCTTTCAACCCAGATAGTGGAGACACAACGTCAGCAAGCCAACCACAGTCTACAGAAAGCACCGAAGGACAAGATCAACCAACAAGTTCTACTGAACGAATTCCTGTTCGTAACAGTTCTCAAACGATAACGATCACCACATATTCTGAAGACTCGACTGAAAATGTTTCTTCAACCACAATTCAGCCCTTGGAAACAACAGAAAGAATTGAAGCAGTGGATTCCGAATCGACAAACAGTCCTTTCAACCCAGATAATGGAGACTCAACGTCAGTTACCCAACCACAGTCTACAGAAAGCACCCAAGGACAAGATCAACCAACAAGTTCTACTGAACGAATTCCTGTTCGTAACAGTTCTCAAACGATAACGATCACCACATATTCTGAAGACTCCACTGAAAATGTTTCTTCAACCACAATTCAGCCCTTGCAAACAACAGAAAGAATTGAACCAGTGGAATCCGAATCGACAAACAGTCCTTCTAACCCAGATAATGGAGGTTCAACGTCAGTTATCCAACCACAGTCTTTAGAAAGCACCCAAGGACAAGATCAACCATCAAGTTTTACTGAACGAATTCCTGTTCGTAACAGTTCTCAAACGATAACGATCACCACATATTCTGAAGACTCGACTGAAAATGTTTCTTCAACCACAATTCAGCCCTTGGAAACAACAGAAAGAATTGAACCAGTGGATTCCGAACCGACAAACAGTCCTTTCAACCCAGATAATAGAAACTCAACGACAGTAATTCAACCACAGTCTACAGAAAGCACCCAAGGACAAGATCAACCATCAAGTTCTACTGAACGAATTCCTGTTCGTAACAGTTCTCAAACGATAACGATCACCACATATTCTGAAGACTCCACTGAAAATGTTTCTTCAACCACAATTCAGCCCTTGCAAACAACAGAAAGAAATGAACCAGTGGAATCCGAATCGACAAACAGTCCTTCTAACCCAGATAATGGAGGTTCAACGTCAGTTACCCAACCACAGTCTACAGAAAGCACCCAAGGACAAGATCAACCATCAAGTTTTACTGAACGAATTCCTGTTCGTAACAGTTCTCAAACGATAACGATCACCACATATTCTGAAGACTCCACTGAAAATGTTTCTTCAACCACAATTCAGCCCTTGCAAACAACAGAAAGAATTGAACCAGTGGAATCCGAATCGACAAACAGTCCTTCTAACCCAGATAATGGAGGTTCAACGTCAGTTACCCAACCACAGTCTACAGAAAGCACCGAAGGACAAGATCAACCATCAAGTTTTACTGAACGAATTCCTGTTCGTAACAGTTCTCAAACGATAACGATCACCACATATTCTGAAGACTCCACTGAAAATGTTTCTTCAACCACAATTCAGCCCTTGCAAACAACAGAAAGAAATGAACCAGTGGAATCCGAATCGACAACCAGTCGTTTCAACCCAGATAGTGGAGACTCAACGTCAGCAAGCCAACCACAGTCTACAGAAAGCACCCAAGGACAAGATCAACCAACAAGTTCTACTGAACGAATTCCTGTTCGTAACAGTTCTCAAACGATAACGATCACCACATATTCTGAAGACTCCACTGAAAATGTTTCTTCAACCACAATTCAGCCCTTGGAAACAACAGAAAGAATTGAACCAGTGGATTCCGAATCGACAAACAGTCCTTTCAACCCAGATAATAGAGACTCAACGACAGTAATTCAACCACAGTCTACTGAAAGCACCGAAGGACAAAATCAACCAACAAGTTCTACTGAACGAATTCCTGTTCGTAACAGTTCTCAAACGATAACGATCACCACATATTCTGAAGACTCCACTGAAAATGTTTCTTCAACCACAATTCAGCCCTTGGAAACAACAGAAAGAATTGAACCAGTGGATTCCGAATCGACAAACAGTCCTTTCAACCCAGATAATAGAGACTCAACGACAGTAATTCAACCACAGTCTACTGAAAGCACCCAAGGACAAAATCAACCAACAAGTTCTACTGAACGAATTCCTGTTCGTAACAGTTCTCAAACGATAACGATCACCACATATTCTGAAGACTCGACTGAAAATGTTTCTTCAACCACAATTCAGCCCTTGGAAACAACAGAAAGAATTGAAACAGTGGATTCCGAATCGACAAACAGTCCTTTCAACCCAGATAATAGAGACTCAACGACAGTAATTCAACCACAGTCTACTGAAAGCACCGAAGGACAAAATCAGCCAACAAGTTCTACTGAACGAATTCCTGTTCGTAACAGTTCTCAAACGATAACGATCACCACATATTCTGAAGACTCCACTGAAAATGTTTCTTCAACCACAATTCAGCCCTTGCAAACAACAGAAAGAATTGAACCAGTGGAATCCGAATCGACAAACAGTCCTTTCAACCCAGATAATGGAGACTCAACGTCAGTAATTCAACCACAGTCTACAGAAAGCAGCCAAGGACAAGATCAACCAACAAGTTCTACTGAACGAATTCCTGTTCGTAACAGTTCTCAAACGATAACGATCACCACATATTCTGAAGACTCCACTGAAAATGTTTCTTCAACCACAATTCAGCCCTTGGAAACAACAGAAAGAATTGAACCAGTGGAATCCGAATCCACAAACAGTCCTTTCAACCCAGATAGTGGAGACTCAACGTCAGCAAGCCAACCACAGTCTACAGAAAGCATCCAAGGACAAGATCAACCAACAAGTTCTACTGAACGAATTCCTGTTCGTAACAGTTCTCAAACGATAACGATCACCACATATTCTGAAGCCTCCACTGAAAATGTTTCTTCAACCACAATTCAGCCCTTGGAAACAACAGAAAGAATTGAACCAGTGGATTCCGAATCGACAAACAGTCCTTTCAACCCAGATAATAGAGACTCAACGACAGTAATTCAACCACAGTCTACTGAAAGCACCGAAGGACAAAATCAACCAACAAGTTCTACTCAACGAATTCCTGTTCGTAACAGTTCTCAAACGATAACGATCACCACATATTCTGAAGACTCCACTGAAAATGTTTCTTCAACCACAATTCAGCCCTTGCAAACAACAGAAAGAATTGAACCAGTGGAATCCGAATCGACAAACAGTCCTTTCAACCCAGATAATGGAGACTCAACGTCAGTTACCCAACCACAGTCTACAGAAAGCACCCAAGGACAAGATCAACCAACAAGTTCTACTGAACGAATTCCTGTTCGTAACAGTTCTCAAACGATAACGATCACCACATATTCTGAAGACTCGACTGAAAATGTTTCTTCAACCACAATTCAGCCCTTGGAAACAACAGAAAGAATTGAACCAGTGCAAACAACAGAAAGAATTGAAGCAGTGGAATCCGAATCGACAAACAGTCCTTTCAACCCAGATAGTGGAGACTCAACGTCAGCAAGCCAACCACAGTCTACAGAAAGCATCCAAGGACAAGATCAACCAACAAGTTCTACTGAACGAATTCCTGTTCGTAACAGTTCTCAAACGATAACGATCACCACATATTCTGAAGACTCCACTGAAAATGTTTCTTCAACCACAATTCAGCCCTTGGAAACAACAGAAAGAATTGAACCAGTGGATTCCGAATCGACAACCAGTCCTTTCAACCCAGATAATAGAGACTCAACGACAGTAATTCAACCACAGTCTACTGAAAGCACCGAAGGACAAAATCAACCAACAAGTTCTACTGAACGAATTCCTGTTCGTAACAGTTCTCAAACGATAACGATCACCACATATTCTGAAGACTCCACTGAAAATGTTTCTTCAACCACAATTCAGCCCTTGCAAACAACAGAAAGAATTGAACCAGTGGAATCCGAATCGACAAACAGTCCTTTCAACCCAGATAGTGGAGACTCAACGTCAGCAAGCCAACCACAGTCTACAGTAAGCACCCAAGGACAAGATCAACCAACAAGTTCTACTGAACGAATTCCTGTTCGTAACAGTTCTCAAACGATAACGATCACCACATATTCTGAAGACTCCACTGAAAATGTTTCTTCAACCACAATTCAGCCCTTGCAAACAACAGAAAGAATTGAACCAGTGGAATCCGAATTGACAAACAGTCCTTCTAACCCAGATAATGGAGATTCAACGTCAGTTACCCAACCACAGTCTACAAAAAGCACCCAAGGACAAGATCAACCAACAAGTTCTACTGAACGAATTCCTGTTCGTAACAGTTCTCAAACGATAACGATCACCACATATTCTGAAGACTCCACTGAAAATGTTTCTTCAACCACAATTCAGCCCTTGCAAACAACAGAAAGAATTGAACCAGTGGAATCCGAATCGACAAACAGTCCTTTCAACCCAGATAGTGGAGACTCAACGTCAGCAAGCCAACCACAGTCTACAGTAAGCACCCAAGGACAAGATCAACCAACAAGTTCTACTGAACGAATTCCTGTTCGTAACAGTTCTCAAACGATAACGATCACCACATATTCTGAAGACTCCACTGAAAATGTTTCTTCAACCACAATTCAGCCCTTGCAAACAACAGAAAGAATTGAACCAGTGGAATCCGAATCGACAAACAGTCCTTTCAACCCAGATAGTGGAGACTCAACGTCAGCAAGCCAACCACAGTCTACAGAAAGCACCCAAGGACAAGATCAACCAACAAGTTCTACTGAACGAATTCCTGTTCGTAACAGTGCTCAAACGATAACGATCACCACATATTCTGAAGACTCCACTGAAAATGTTTCTTCAACCACAATTCAGCCCTTGGAAACAACAGAAAGAATTGAAGCAGTGGATTCCGAATCGACAAACAGTCCTTTCAACCCAGATAATAGAGACTCAACGACAGTAATTCAACCACAGTCTACTGAAAGCACCGAAGGACAAGATCAACCAACAAGTTCTACTGAACGAATTCCTGTTCGTAACAGTTCTCAAACGATAACGATCACCACATATTCTGAAGACTCCACTGAAAATGTTTCTTCAACCAAACTTCAGCCCTTGGAAACAACAGAAAGAATTGAAGCAGTGGATTCCGAATCGACAAACAGTCCTTTCAACCCAGATAATGGAGACTCAACGTCAGTTACCCAACCACAGTCTACAGAAAGCACCCAAGGACAAGATCAACCAACAAGTTCTACTGAACGAATTCCTGTTCGTAACAGTTCTCAAACGATAACGATCACCACATATTCAGAAGACTCCACTGAAAATGTTTCTTCAACCACAATTCAGCCCTTGGAAACAACAGAAAGAATTGAACCAGTGGATTCCGAATCGACAAACAGTCCTTTCAACCCAGATAATAGAGACTCAACGACAGTAATTCAACCACAGTCTACTGAAAGCACCGAAGGACAAAATCAACCAACAAGTTCTACTGAACGAATTCCTGTTCGTAACTGCTCTCAAACGATAACGATCACCACATATTCTGAAGACTCCACTGAAAATGTTTCTTCAACCACAATTCAGCCCTTGCAAACAACAGAAAGAAATGAACCAGTGGAATCCGAATTGACAAACAGTCCTTCTAACCCAGATAATGGAGGTTCAACGTCAGTTACCCAACCACAGTCTACAGAAAACACCCAAGGACAAGATCAACCAACAAGTTCTACTGAACGAATTCCTGTTCGTAACAGTTCTCAAACGATAACGATCACCACCTATTCTGAAGACTCCACTGAAAATGTTTCTTCAACCACAATTCAGCCCTTGCAAACAACAGAAAGAATTGAACCAGTGGAATCCGAATCGACAAACAGTCGTTTCAACCCAGATAGTGGAGACTCAACGTCAGCAAGCCAACCACAGTCTACTGAAAGCACCCAAGGACAAGATCAACCAACAATTTCTACTGAACGAATTCCTGTTCGTAACAGTTCTCAAACGATAACGATCACCACATATTCTGAAGACTCCACTGAAAATGTTTCTTCAACCACAATTCAGCCCTTGGAAACAACAGAAAGAATTGAACCAGTGGATTACGAATCGACAAACAGTCCTTTCAACCCAGATAATGGAGACTCAACGTCAGTTACCCAACCACAGTCTACAGAAAGCACCCAAGGACAAGATCAACCAACAAGTTCTACTGAACGAATTCCTGTTCGTAACAGTTCTCAAACGATAACGATCACCACCTATTCTGAAGACTCCACTGAAAATGTTTCTTCAACCACAATTCAGCCCTTGCAAACAACAGAAAGAATTGAACCAGTGGAATCCGAATCGACAAACAGTCGTTTCAACCCAGATAGTGGAGACTCAACGTCAGCAAGCCAACCACAGTCTACTGAAAGCACCCAAGGACAAAATGAACCAACAAGTTCTACTGAACGAATTCCTGTTCGTAACAGTTCTCAAACGATAACGATCACCACATATTCTGAAGACTCCACTGAAAATGTTTCTTCAACCACAATTCAGCCCTTGCAAACAACAGAAAGAATTGAACCAGTGGATTCCGAATCGACAAACAGTCCTTTCAACCCAGATAATGGAGACTCAACGTCAGTTACCCAACCACAGTCTACAGAAAGCACCCAAGGACAAGATCAACCAACAAGTTCTACTGAACGAATTCCTGTTCGTAACAGTTCTCAAACGATAACGATCACCACATATTCTGAAGACTCCACTGAAAATGTTTCTTCAACCACAATTCAGCCCTTGCAAACAACAGAAAGAATTGAACCAGTGGAATCCGAATCGACAAACAGTCGTTTCAACCCAGATAGTGGAGACTCAACGTCAGCAAGCCAACCACAGTCTACTGAAAGCACCCAAGGACAAAATCAACCAACAAGTTCTACTGAACGAATTCCTGTTCGTAACAGTTCTCAAACGATAACGATCACCACATATTCTGAAGACTCCACTGAAAATGTTTCTTCAACCACAATTCAGCCCTTGCAAACAACAGAAAGAATTGAATCAGTGGAATCCGAATCGACAAACAGTCCTTTCAACCCAGATAATGGAGGTTCAACGTCAGTTACCCAACCACAGTCTACAGAAAGCACCCAAGGACAAGATCAACCAACAAGTTCTACTGAACGAATTCCTGTTCGTAACAGTTCTCAAACGATAACGATCACTACATATTCTGAAGACTTGACTGAAAATGTTTCTTCAACCACAATTCAGCCCTTGGAAACAACAGAAAGAATTGAACCAGTGGAATCCGAATCGACAAACAGTCCTTTCAACCCAGATAATAGAGACTCAACGACAGTAATTCAACCACAGTCTACTGAAAGCACCGAAGGACAAAATCAACCAACAAGTTCTACTGAACGAATTCCTGTTCGTAACAGTTCTCAAACGATAACGATTACCACATATTCTGAAGACTCCACTGAAAATGTTTCTTCAACCACAATTCAGCTCTTGCAAACAACAGAAAGAATTGAACCAGTGGAATCCGAATCGACAAACAGTCCTTTCAACCCAGATAATGGAGACTCAACGTCAGCAAGCCAATCACAGTCTACAGAAAGCACCCAAGGACAAAATCAACCAACAAGTTCTACTGAACGAATTCCTGTTCGTAACAGTTCTCAAACGATAACGATCACTACATATTCTGAAGACTTGACTGAAAATGTTTCTTCAACCACAATTCAGCCCTTGCAAACAACAGAAAGAATTGAACCAGTGGAATCCGAATCGACAAACAGTCCTTTCAACCCAGATAGTGGAGACTCAACGTCAGTTACCCAACCACAGTCTACAGAAAGCACCCAAGGACAAGATCAACCAACAAGTTCTACTGAGCGAATTCCTGTTCGTAACAGTTCTCAAACGATAACGATCACCACATATTCTGAAGACTCCACTGAAAATGTTTCTTCAACCACAATTCAGCCCTTGCAAACAACAGAAAGAATTGAACCAGTGGAATCCGAATCGACAAACAGTCCTTTTAACCCAGATAGTGGAGACTCAACGTCAGCAAGCCAACCACAGTCTACAGAAAGCACCCAAGGACAAGGTCAACCAACAAGTTCTACTGAACGAATTCCTGTTCGTAACAGTTCTCAAACCATAACGATCACCACATATTCTGAAGACTCCACTGAATATGTTTCTTCAACCACAATTCAGCCCTTGCAAACAACAGAAAGAATTGAAACAGTGGATTCCGAATCGACAAACAGTCCTTTCAACCCAGATAATAGAGACTCAACGACAGTAATTCAACCACAGTCTACTGAAAGCACCGAAGGACAAAATCAACCAACAAGTTCTACTGAACGAATTCCTGTTCGTAACAGTTCTCAAACGATAACGATCACCACATATTCTGAAGACTCCACTGAAAATGTTCTTTCAACCACAATTCAGCCCTTGGAAACAACAGAAAGAATTGAACCAGTGGAATCCGAATCAACAAACAGTCCTTCTAACCCAGATAATGGAGGTTCAACGTCAGTTACCCAACCACAGTCTACAGAAAGCACCCAAGGACAAGATCAACCAACAAGTTCTACTGAACGAATTCCTCTTCGTAACAGTTCTCAAACGATAACGATCACCACATATTCTGAAGACTCGACTGAAAATGTTTCTTCAACCACAATTCAGCCCTTGCAAACAACAGAAAGAATTGAACCAGTGGAATCCGAATCGACAAACAGTCCTTCTAACCCAGATAATGGAGGTTCAACGTCAGTTACCCAACCACAGTCTACAGAAAGCAGCCAAGGACAAGATCAACCAACAAGTTCTACTGAACGAATTCCTGTTCGTAACAGTTCTCAAACGATAACGATCACTACATATTCTGAAGACTTGACTGAAAATGTTTCTTCAACCACAATTCAGCCCTTGGAAACAACAGAAAGAATTGAACCAGCGGAATCCGAATCGACAAACAGTCCTTTTAACCCAGATAATAGAGACTCATCGACAGTAGTTCAACCACAGTCTACTGAAAGCACCGAAGGACAAAATCAACCAACAAGTTCTTCTGAACGAATTCCTGTTCGTAACAGTTCTCAAACGATAACGATCACCACATATTCTGAAGACTCCACTGAAAATGTTTCTTCAACCACAATTCAGCCCTTGGAAACAACAGAAAGAATTGAACCAGTGGAATCCGAATCGACAAACAGTCCTTTCAACCCAGATAATGGAGACTCAACGTCAGCAAGCCAACCACAGTCTACAGAAAGCACCCAAGGACAAAATCAACCAACAAGTTCTACTGAACGAATTCCTGTTCGTAACAGTTCTCAAACGATAACGATCACTACATATTCTGAAGACTTGACTGAAAATGTTTCTTCAACCACAATTCAGCCCTTGCAAACAACAGAAAGAATTGAACCAATGGAATCCGAATCGACAAACAGTCCTTTCAACCCAGATAGTGGAGACTCAACGTCAGCAAGCCAAACACAGTCTACTGAAAGCACCCAAGGACAAGATCAACCATTAAGTTCTACTGAGCGAATTCCTGTTCGTAACAGTTCTCAAACGATAACGATCACCACATATTCTGAAGACTCCACTGAAAATGTTTCTTCAACCACAATTCAGCCCTTGCAAACAACAGAAAGAATTGAACCAGTGGATTCCGAATCGACAAACAGTCCTTTTAACCCAGATAGTGGAGACTCAACGTCAGCAAGCCAACCACAGTCTACAGAAAGCACCCAAGGACAAGATCAACCAACAAGTTCTACTGAACGAATTCCTGTTCGTAACAGTTCTCAAACGATAACGATCACCACATATTCTGAAGACTCCACTGAAAATGTTTCTTCAACCACAATTCAGCCCTTGCAAACAACAGAAAGAATTGAACCAGTGGAATCCGAATCGACAAACAGTCTTTTCAACCCAGATAATGGAGACTCAACGTCAGCAAGCCAACCACAGTCTACAGAAAGCACCCAAGGACAAAATCAACCAACAAGTTCTACTGAACGAATTCCTGTTCGTAACAGTTCTCAAACGATAACGATCACCACATATTCTGAAGACTCCACTGAAAAAGTTTCTTCAACCACAATTCAGCCCTTGGAAACAACAGAAAGAATTGAACCGGTGGAATCCGAAACGACAAACAGTCCTTTCAACCCAGATAATGGAGACTCAACGTCAGCAAGCCAACCACAATCTACAGAAAGCAACCAAGCACAAAATCAACCAACAAGTTCTACTGAACGAATTCCTGTTCGTAACAGTTCTCAAACGATAACGATCACCACATATTCTGAAGACTCCACTGAAAATGTTTCTTCAACCACAATTCAGCCCTTGCAAACAACAGAAAGAATTGAACCAGTGGAATCCGAATCGACAAACAGTCCTTTTAACCCAGATAGTGGAGACACAACGTCAGCAAGCCAACCACAGTCTACAGAAAGCACCCAAGGACAAGATCAACCAACAAGTTCTACTGAACGAATTCCTGTTCGTAACAGTTCTCAAACGATAACGATCACCACATATTCTGAAGACTCGACTGAAAATGTTTCTTCAACCACAATTCAGCCCTTGCAAACAACAGAAAGAATTGAACCAGTGGATTCCGAATCGACAAACAGTCCTTTCGACCCAGATAATAGAGCCTCAACGACAGTAATTCAACCACAGTCTACTGAAAGCACCGAAGGACAAAATCAACCAACAAGTTCTACTGAACGAATTCCTGTTCGTAACAGTTCTCAAACGATAACGATCACCACATATTCTGAAGACTCCACTGAAAATGTTTCTTCAACCACAATTCAGCCCTTGCAAACAACAGAAAGAATTGAACCAGTGAAATCCGAATCGACAAACAGTCCTTTCAACCCAGATAGTGGAGACTCAACGTCAGCAAGCCAACCACAGTCTACAGAAAGCACCCAAGGACAAGATCAACCAACAAGTTCTACTGAACGAATTCCTGTTCGTAACAATTCTCAAACGATAACGATCACCACATATTCTGTAGACTCCACCGAAAATGTTTCTTCAACCACAATTCAGCCCTTGGAAACAACAGAAAGAATTGAACCAGTGGATTCCGAATCGACAAACAGTCCTTTCAACCCAGATAATAGAGACTCAACGACAGTAATTCAACCACAGTCTACTGAAAGCACCGAAGGACAAAATCAACCAACAAGTTCTACTGAACGAATTCCTGTTCGTAACAGCTCTCAAACGATAACGATCACCACATATTCTGAAGACTTCACTGAAAATGTTTCTTCAACCACAATTCAGCCCTTGCAAACAACAGAAAGAATTGAACCAGTGGAATCCGAATCGACAAACAGTCCTTTCAACCCAGATAGTGGAGACTCAACGTCAGCAAGCCAACCACAGTCTACTGAAAGCACCCAAGGACAAGATCAACCAACAAGTTCTACTGAACGAATTCCTGTTCGTAACAGTTCTCAAACGATAACGATCACCACATATTCTGAAGACTCCACTGAAAATGTTTCTTCAACCACAATTCAGCCCTTGGAAACAACAGAAAGAATTGAACCAGTGGAATCCGAATCGACAAACAGTAATTTCAACCCAGATAATAGAGACTCAACGACAGTAATTCAACCACAGTCTACTGAAAGCACCGAAGGACAAAATCAACCAACAAGTTCTACTGAACGAATTCCTGTTCGTAACAGTTCTCAAACGATAACGATCACCACATATTCTGAAGACTCCACTGAAAATGTTTCTTCAACCACAATTCAGCCCTTGGAAACAACAGAAAGAATTGAACCAGTGGATTCCGAATCGACAAACAGTCCTTTCAACCCAGATAATAGAGACTCAACGACAGTAATTCAACCACAGTCTACTGAAAGCACCCAAGGACAAAATCAACCAACAAGTTCTACTGAACGAATTCCTGTTCGTAACAGTTCTCAAACGATAACGATCACCACATATTCTGAAGACTCCACTGAAAATGTTTCTTCAACCACAATTCAGCCCTTGGAAACAACAGAAAGAATTGAAATAGTGGATTCCGAATCGACAAACAGTCCTTTCAACCCAGATAATAGAGACTCAACGACAGTAATTCAACCACAGTCTACTGAAAGCACCCAAGGACAAAATCAACCAACAAGTTCTACTGAACGAATTCCTGTTCGTAACAGTTCTCAAACGATAACGATCACCACATATTCTGAAGACTCCACTGAAAATGTTTCTTCAACCACAATTCAGCCCTTGCAAACAACAGAAAGAATTGAACCCGTGGAATCCGAATCGACAAACAGTCCTTCTAACCCAGATAATGGAGGTTCAACGTCAGTTACCCAATCACAGTCTACAGAAAGCACCCAAGGACAAGATCAACCAACAAGTTCTACTGAACGAATTCCTGTTCGTAACAGTTCTCAAACGATAACGATCACCACATATTCTGAAGACTCCAATGAAAATGTTTCTTCAACCACAATTCAGCCCTTGCAAACAACAGAAAGAATTGAACCAGTGGAATCCGAATCGACAAACAGTCCTTCTAACCCAGATAATGGAGGTTCAACGTCAGTTACCCAACCACAGTCTACAGAAAGCACCCAAGGACAAGATCAACCAACAAGTTCTACTGAACGAATTCCTGTTCGTAACAGTTCTCAAACAATAACGATCACCACATATTCTGAAGACTCGACTGAAAATGTTTCTTTAACCACAATTCAGCCCTTGCAAACAACAGAAAGAATTGAACCAGTGGAATCCGAATCGACAAACAGTCCTTCTAACCCAGATAATAGAGACTCAACGACAGTAATTCAACCACAGTCTACTGAAAGCACCGAAGGACAAAATCAACCAACAAGTTCTACTGAACGAATTCCTGTTCGTAACAGTTCTCAAACGATAACGATCACCACATATTCTGAAGACTCCACTGAAAATGTTTCTTCAACCACAATTCAGCCCTTGCAAACAACAGAAAGAATTGACCCAGTGGAATCCGAATCGACAAACAGTCCTTTCAACCTAGATAATGGAGACTCAACGTCAGCAAGCCAAACACAGTCTACAGAAAGCACCCAAGGACAAAATCAACCGACAAGTTCTACTGAACGAATTCCTGTTCGTAACAGTTCTCAAACGATAATGATCACTACATATTCTGAAGACTTGACTGAAAATGTTTCTTCAACCACAATTCAGCCCTTGGAAACAACAGAAAGAATTCAACCAGTGGAATCCGAATCGACAAACAGTCCTTCTAACCCAGATAATGGAGGTTCAACGTCAGCAAGCCAAACACAGTCTACAGAAAGCACCCAAGGACAAAATCAACCGACAAGTTCTACTGAACGAATTCCTGTTCGTAACAGTTCTCAAACGATAACGATCACCACATATTCTGAAGACTCCACTGAAAATGTTTCTTCAACCACAATTCAGCCCTTGGAAACAACAGAAAGAATTGAACCAGTGGATTCCGAATCGACAAACAGTCCTTTCAACCCAGATAATAGAGCCTCAACGACAGTTATTCAACCACAGTCTACTGAAAGCACCCAAGGACAAAATCAACCAACAAGTTCTACTGAACGAATTCCTGTTCGTAACAGTTCTCAAACGATAACTGAAAATGTTTCTTCAACCACAATTCAGCCCTTGCAAACAACAGAAAGAATTGAACCAGTGGAATCCGAATCGACAAACAGTCCTTTCAACCCAGATAATAGAGCCTCAACGACAGTTATTCAACCACAGTCTACTGAAAGCACCGAAGGACAAAATCAACCAACAAGTTCTACTGAACGAATTCCTGTTCGTAACAGTTCTCAAACGATAACGATCACCACATATTCTGAAGACTCCACTGAAAATGTTTCTTCAACCACAATTCAGCCCTTGCAAACAACAGAAAGAATTGAACCAGTGGAATCCGAATCGACAAACAGTCCTTTCAACCCAGATAGTGGAGACTCAACGTCAGCAAGCCAACCACAGTCTACAGAAAGCACCCAAGGACAAAATCAACCAACAAGTTCTACTGAACGAATTCCTGTTCGTAACAGTTCTCAAACGATAACGATTACCACATATTCTGGAGACTCCACTGAAAATGTTTCTTCAACCACAATTCAGCCCTTGCAAACAACAGAAAGAATTGAACCAGTGGAATCCGAATCGACAAACAGTCCTTCTAACCCAGAAAATGGAGGTTCAACGTCAGTTACCCAACCACAGTCTACAGAAAGCACCCAAGGACAAGATCAACCAACAAGTTCTACTGAACGAAATCCTGTTCGTAACAGTTCTCAAACGATAACGATCACCACATATTCTGAAGACTCCACTGAAAATGTTTCTTCAACCACAATTCAGCCCTTGCAAACAACAGAAAGAATTGAACCAGTGGATTCCGAATCGACAAACAGTCCTTTTAACCCAGATAATAGAGACTCAACGACAGTAATTCAACCACAGTCTACTGAAAGCACCGAAGGACAAAATCAACCAACAAGTTCTACTGAACGAATTCCTGTTCGTAACAGTTCTCAAACGATAACAATCACCACATATTCTGAAGACTCGACTGAAAAAGTTTCTTCAACCACAATTCAGCCCTTGCAAACAACAGAAAGAATTGAACCAGTGGATTCCGAATCGACAAACAGTCCTTTTAACCCAGATAATAGAGACTCAACGACAGTAATTCAACCACAGTCTACTGAAAGCACCGAAGGACAAAATCAACCAACAAGTTCTACTGAACGAATTCCTGTTCGTAACAGTTCTCAAACGATAACGATCACCACATATTCTGAAGACTCCAATGAAAATGTTTCTTCAACCACAATTCAGCCCTTGCAAACAACAGAAAGAATTGAACCAGTGGAATCCGAATCGACAAACAGTCCTTTCAACCCAGATAGTGGAGACTCAACGTCAGCAAGCCAACCACAGTCTACTGAAAGCACCGAAGGACAAAATCAACCAACAAGTTCTACGGAACGAATTCCTGTTCGTAACAGTTCTCAAACGATAACGATCACCACATATTCTGAAGACTCCACTGAAAATGTTTCTTCAACCACAATTCAGCCCTTGCAAACAACAGAAAGAATTGAACCAGTGGATTCCGAATCGACAAACAGTCCTTTTAACCCAGATAATAGAGACTCAACGACAGTAATTCAACCACAGTCTACAGAAAGCACCCAAGGACAAGATCAACCAACAAGTTCTACTGAACGAATTCCTGTTCGTAACAGTTCTCAAACGATAACGATCACCACATATTCTGAAGACTCCAATGAAAATGTTTCTTCAACCACAATTCAGCCCTTGGAAACAACAGAAAGAATTGAACCAGTGGATTCCGAATCGACAAACACTCCTTTCAACCCAGATAATAGAGACTCAACGACAGTAATTCAACCACAGTCTACTGAAAGCACCGAAGGACAAAATCAACCAACAAGTTCTACGGAACGAATTCCTGTTCGTAACAGTTCTCAAACGATAACGATCACCACATATTCTGAAGACTCCACTGAAAATGTTTCTTCAACCACAATTCAGCCCTTGCAAACAACAGAAAGAATTGAACCAGTGGATTCCGAATCGACAAACAGTCCTTTTAACCCAGATAATAGAGACTCAACGACAGTAATTCAACCACAGTCTACTGAAAGCACCGAAGGACAAAATCAACCAACAAGTTCTACTGAACGAATTCCTGTTCGTAACAGTTCTCAAACGATAACGATCACCACATATTCTGAAGACTCCAATGAAAATGTTTCTTCAACCACAATTCAGCCCTTGGAAACAACAGAAAGAATTGAACCAGTGGATTCCGAATCGACAAACAGTCCTTTCAACCCAGATAATAGAGACTCAACGACAGTAATTCAACCACAGTCTACTGAAAGCACCGAAGGACAAAATCAACCAACAAGTTCTACTGAACGAATTCCTGTTCGTAACAGTTCTCAAACGATAACGATTACCACATATTCTGGAGACTCCACTGAAAATGTTTCTTCAACCACAATTCAGCCCTTGCAAACAACAGAAAGAATTGAACCAGTGGAATCCGAATCGACAAACAGTCCTTCTAACCCAGAAAATGGAGGTTCAACGTCAGTTACCCAACCACAGTCTACAGAAAGCACCCAAGGACAAGATCAACCAACAAGTTCTACTGAACGAAATTCTGTTCGTAACAGTTCTCAAACGATAACGATCACCACATATTCTGAAGACTCCACTGAAAATGTTTCTTCAACCACAATTCAGCCCTTGCAAACAACAGAAAGAATTGAACCAGTGGAATCCGAATCGACAAACAGTCCTTCTAACCCAGATAATGGAGGTTCAACGTCAGTTACCCAACCACAGTCTACAGAAAGCACCCAAGGACAAGATCAACCAACAAGTTCTACTGAACGAATTCCTGTTCGTAACAGTTCTCAAACGATAACGATCACCACATATTCTGAAGACTCCACTGAAAATGTTTCTTCAACCACAATTCAGCCCTTGGAAACAACAGAAAGAATTGAACCAGTGGATTCCGAATCGACAAACAGTCCTTTCAACCCAGATAATAGAGCCTCAACGACAGTTATTCAACCACAGTCTACTGAAAGCACCCAAGGACAAAATCAACCAACAAGTTCTACTGAACGAATTCCTGTTCGTAACAGTTCTCAAACGATAACGGTCACCACATATTCTGAAGACTCCACTGAAAATGTTTCTTCAACCACAATTCAGCCCTTGCAAACAACAGAAAGAATTGAACCAGTGGAATCCGAATCGACAAACAGTCCTTTCAACCCAGATAATAGAGCCTCAACGACAGTTATTCAACCACAGTCTACTGAAAGCACCGAAGGACAAAATCAACCAACAAGTTCTACTGAACGAATTCCTGTTCGTAACAGTTCTCAAACGATAACGATCACCACATATTCTGAAGACTCCACTGAAAATGTTTCTTCAACCACAATTCAGCCCTTGCAAACAACAGAAAGAATTGAACCAGTGGAATCCGAATCGACAAACAGTCCTTTCAACCCAGATAGTGGAGACTCAACGTCAGCAAGCCAACCACAGTCTACAGAAAGCACCCAAGGACAAAATCAACCAACAAGTTCTACTGAACGAATTCCTGTTCGTAACAGTTCTCAAACGATAACGATTACCACATATTCTGGAGACTCCACTGAAAATGTTTCTTCAACCACAATTCAGCCCTTGCAAACAACGGAAAGAATTGAACCAGTGGAATCCGAATCGACAAACAGTCCTTCTAACCCAGAAAATGGAGGTTCAACGTCAGTTACCCAACCACAGTCTACAGAAAGCACCCAAGGACAAGATCAACCAACAAGTTCTACTGAACGAAATCCTGTTCGTAACAGTTCTCAAACGATAACGATCACCACATATTCTGAAGACTCCACTGAAAATGTTTCTTCAACCACAATTCAGCCCTTGCAAACAACAGAAAGAATTGAACCAGTGGATTCCGAATCGACAAACAGTCCTTTTAACCCAGATAATAGAGACTCAACGACAGTAATTCAACCACAGTCTACTGAAAGCACCGAAGGACAAAATCAACCAACAAGTTCTACTGAACGAATTCCTGTTCGTAACAGTTCTCAAACGATAACAATCACCACATATTCTGAAGACTCGACTGAAAATGTTTCTTCAACCACAATTCAGCCCTTGCAAACAACAGAAAGAATTGAACCAGTGGATTCCGAATCGACAAACAGTCCTTTTAACCCAGATAATAGAGACTCAACGACAGTAATTCAACCACAGTCTACTGAAAGCACCGAAGGACAAAATCAACCAACAAGTTCTACTGAACGAATTCCTGTTCGTAACAGTTCTCAAACGATAACGGTCACCACATATTCTGAAGACTCCAATGAAAATGTTTCTTCAACCACAATTCAGCCCTTGCAAACAACAGAAAGAATTGAACCAGTGGAATCCGAATCGACAAACAGTCCTTTCAACCCAGATAGTGGAGACTCAACGTCAGCAAGCCAACCACAGTCTACTGAAAGCACCGAAGGACAAAATCAACCAACAAGTTCTACGGAACGAATTCCTGTTCGTAACAGTTCTCAAACGATAACGATCACCACATATTCTGAAGACTCCACTGAAAATGTTTCTTCAACCACAATTCAGCCCTTGCAAACAACAGAAAGAATTGAACCAGTGGATTCCGAATCGACAAACAGTCCTTTTAACCCAGATAATAGAGACTCAACGACAGTAATTCAACCACAGTCTACAGAAAGCACCCAAGGACAAGATCAACCAACAAGTTCTACTGAACGAATTCCTGTTCGTAACAGTTCTCAAACGATAACGATCACCACATATTCTGAAGACTCCAATGAAAATGTTTCTTCAACCACAATTCAGCCCTTGGAAACAACAGAAAGAATTGAACCAGTGGATTCCGAATCGACAAACAGTCCTTTCAACCCAGATAATAGAGACTCAACGACAGTAATTCAACCACAGTCTACTGAAAGCACCGAAGGACAAAATCAACCAACAAGTTCTACGGAACGAATTCCTGTTCGTAACAGTTCTCAAACGATAACGATCACCACATATTCTGAAGACTCGACTGAAAATGTTTCTTCAACCACAATTCAGCCCTTGCAAACAACAGAAAGAATTGAACCAGTGGATTCCGAATCGACAAACAGTCCTTTTAACCCAGATAATAGAGACTCAACGACAGTAATTCAACCACAGTCTACTGAAAGCACCGAAGGACAAAATCAACCAACAAGTTCTACTGAACGAATTCCTGTTCGTAACAGTTCTCAAACGATAACGATCACCACATATTCTGAAGACTCCAATGAAAATGTTTCTTCAACCACAATTCAGCCCTTGGAAACAACAGAAAGAATTGAACCAGTGGATTCCGAATCGACAAACAGTCCTTTCAACCCAGATAATAGAGACTCAACGACAGTAATTCAACCACAGTCTACTGAAAGCACCGAAGGACAAAATCAACCAACAAGTTCTACTGAACGAATTCCTGTTCGTAACAGTTCTCAAACGATAACGATTACCACATATTCTGGAGACTCCACTGAAAATGTTTCTTCAACCACAATTCAGCCCTTGCAAACAACAGAAAGAATTGAACCAGTGGAATCCGAATCGACAAACAGTCCTTCTAACCCAGAAAATGGAGGTTCAACGTCAGTTACCCAACCACAGTCTACAGAAAGCACCCAAGGACAAGATCAACCAACAAGTTCTACTGAACGAAATTCTGTTCGTAACAGTTCTCAAACGATAACGATCACCACATATTCTGAAGACTCCACTGAAAATGTTTCTTCAACCACAATTCAGCCCTTGGAAACAACAGAAAGAATTGAATCACTGGAATCTGAATCGACAAACAGTCCTTTCAACCCAGATAATGGAGACTCAACGTCAGCAAGCCAACCACAGTCTACAGAAAGCACCCAAGGACAAGATCAACCAACAAGTTCTACTGAACGAATTCCTGTTCGTAACAGTTCTCAAACGATAACGATCACCACATATTCTGAAGACTCCACTGAAAATGTTTCTTCAACCACAATTCAGCCCTTGGAAACAACAGAAAGAATTGAACCAGTGGATTCCGAATCGACAAACAGTCCTTTTAACCCAGATAATAGAGACTCAACGACAGTAATTCAACCACAGTCTACTGAAAGCACCCAAGGACAAAATCAACCAACAAGTTCTACTGAACGAATTCCTGTTCGTAACAGTTCTCAAACGATAACGATCACCACATATTCTGAAGACTCGACTGAAAATGTTTCTTCAACCACAATTCAGCCCTTGCAAACAACAGAAAGAATTGAACCAGTGGATTCCGAATCGACAAACAGTCCTTTCAACCCAGATAATAGAGACTCAACGACAGTAATTCAACCACAGTCTACTGAAAGCACCGAAGGACAAAATCAACCAACAAGTTCTACTGAACGAATTCCTGTTCGTAACAGTTCTCAAACGATAACGATCACCACATATTCTGAAGACTCCAATGAAAATGTTTCTTCAACCACAATTCAGCCCTTGGAAACAACAGAAAAAATTGAACCAGTGGATTCCGAATCGACAAACAGTCCTTTCAACCCAGATAATAGAGACTCAACGACAGTAATTCAACCACAGTCTACTGAAAGCACCGAAGGACAAAATCAACCAACAAGTTCTACTGAACGAATTCCTGTTCGTAACAGTTCTCAAACGATAACAATCACCACATATTCTGAAGACTCGACTGAAAATGTTTCTTCAACCACAATTCAGCCCTTGGAAACAACAGAAAGAATTGAACCAGTGGATTCCGAATCGACAAACAGTCCTTTTAACCCAGATAATAGAGACTCAACGACAGTAATTCAACCACAGTCTACTGAAAGCACCCAAGGACAAAATCAACCAACAAGTTCTACTGAACGAATTCCTGTTCGTAACAGTTCTCAAACGATAACGATCACCACATATTCTGAAGACTCGACTGAAAATGTTTCTTCAACCACAATTCAGCCCTTGCAAACAACAGAAAGAATTGAACCAGTGGATTCCGAATCGACAAACAGTCCTTTCAACCCAGATAATAGAGACTCAACGACAGTAATTCAACCACAGTCTACTGAAAGCACCGAAGGACAAAATCAACCAACAAGTTCTACTGAACGAATTCCTGTTCGTAACAGTTCTCAAACGATAACGATCACCACATATTCTGAAGACTCCAATGAAAATGTTTCTTCAACCACAATTCAGCCCTTGGAAACAACAGAAAAAATTGAACCAGTGGATTCCGAATCGACAAACAGTCCTTTCAACCCAGATAATAGAGACTCAACGACAGTAATTCAACCACAGTCTACTGAAAGCACCGAAGGACAAAATCAACCAACAAGTTCTACGGAACGAATTCCTGTTCGTAACAGTTCTCAAACGATAACGATCACCACATATTCTGAAGACTCGACTGAAAATGTTTCTTCAACCACAATTCAGCCCTTGCAAACAACAGAAAGAATTGAACCAGTGGAATCCGAATCGACAAACAGTCCTTTCAACCCAGATAGTGGAGACTCAACGTCAGCAAGCCAACCACAGTCTACAGAAAGCACCCAAGGACAAAATCAACCAACAAGTTCTACTGAACGAATTCCTGTTCGTAACAGTTCTCAAACGATAACGATTACCACATATTCTGGAGACTCCACTGAAAATGTTTCTTCAACCACAATTCAGCCCTTGCAAACAACAGAAAGAATTGAACCAGTGGAATCCGAATCGACAAACAGTCCTTCTAACCCAGAAAATGGAGGTTCAACGTCAGTTACCCAACCACAGTCTACAGAAAGCACCCAAGGACAAGATCAACCAACAAGTTCTACTGAGCGAATTCCTGTTCGTAACAGTTCTCAAACGATAACGATCACCACATATTCTGAAGACTCCACTGAAAATGTTTCTTCAACCACAATTCAGCCCTTGGAAACAACAGAAAGAAATGAATCACTGGAATCCGAATCGACAAACAGTCTTTTCAACCCAAATAATGGAGACTCAACGTCAGCAAGCCAACCACAGTCTACAGAAAGCACCCAATTACAAGATCAACCAACAAGTTCTACTGAACGAATTCCTGTTCGTAACAGTTCTCAAACGATAACGATCACCACATATTCTGAAGACTCCACTGAAAATGTTTCTTCAACGACAATTCAGCCTTTGCAAACAACAGAAAGAATTGAACCAGTGGATTCCGAATCGACAAACAGTCCTTTTAACCCAGATAATAGAGACTCAACGACAGTAATTCAACCACAGTCTACTGAAAGCACCGAAGGACAAAATCAACCAACAAGTTCTACTGAACGAATTCCTGTTCGTAACAGTTCTCAAACGATAACGATCACCACATATTCTGAAGACTCCAATGAAAATGTTTCTTCAACCACAATTCAGCCCTTGGAAACAACAGAAAGAATTGAACCAGTGGATTCCGAATCGACAAACAGTCCTTTCAACCCAGATAATAGAGACTCAACGACAGTAATTCAACCACAGTCTACTGAAAGCACCGAAGGACAAAATCAACCAACAAGTTCTACTGAACGAATTCCTGTTCGTAACAGTTCTCAAACGATAACGATCACCACATATTCTGAAGACTCGACTGAAAATGTTTTTTCAACCACAATTCAGCCCTTGGAAACAACAGAAAGAATTGAACCAGTGGATTCCGAATCGACAAACAGTCCTTTCAACCCAGATAATAGAGACTCAACGACAGTAATTCAACCACAGTCTACTGAAAGCACCGAAGGACAAAATCAACCAACAAGTTCTACGGAACGAATTCCTGTTCGTAACAGTTCTCAAACGATAACGATCACCACATATTCTGAAGACTCGACTGAAAATGTTTCTTCAACCACAATTCAGCCCTTGCAAACAACAGAAAGAATTGAACCAGTGGATTCCGAATCGACAAACAGTCCTTTTAACCCAGATAATAGAGACTCAACGACAGTAATTCAACCACAGTCTACTGAAAGCACCGAAGGACAAAATCAACCAACAAGTTCTACTAAACGAATTCCTGTTCGTAACAGTTCTCAAACGATAACGATCACCACATATTCTGAAGACTCCAATGAAAATGTTTCTTCAACCACAATTCAGCCCTTGCAAACAACAGAAAGAATTGAACCAGTGGATTCCGAATCGACAAACAGTCCTTTCAACCCAGATAATAGAGACTCAACGACAGTAATTCAACCACAGTCTACTGAAAGCACCGAAGGACAAAATCAACCAACAAGTTCTACGGAACGAATTCCTGTTCGTAACAGTTCTCAAACGATAACGATCACCACATATTCTGAAGACTCGACTGAAAATGTTTCTTCAACCACAATTCAGCCCTTGCAAACAACAGAAAGAATTGAACCAGTGGATTCCGAATCGACAAACAGTCCTTTTAACCCAGATAATAGAGACTCAACGACAGTAATTCAACCACAGTCTACTGAAAGCACCGAAGGACAAAATCAACCAACAAGTTCTACTGAACGAATTCCTGTTCGTAACAGTTCTCAAACGATAACGATCACCACATATTCTGAAGACTCGACTGAAAATGTTTCTTCAACCACAATTCAGCCCTTGCAAACAACAGAAAGAATTGAACCAGTGGAATCCGAATCGACAAACAGTCCTTTCAACCCAGATAGTGGAGACTCAACGTCAGCAAGCCAACCACAGTCTACAGAAAGCACCCAAGGACAAGATCAACCAACAAGTTCTACTGAACGAATTCCTATTCGTAACAGTTCTCAAACGATAACGATCACCACATATTCTGAAGACTCCACTGAAAATGTTTCTTCAACCACAATTCAGCCCTTGGAAACAACAGAAAGAATTGAATCACTGGAATCCGAATCGACAAACAGTCCTTTCAACCCAGATAATGGAGACTCAACGTCAGCAAGCCAACCACAGTCTACAGAAAGCACCCAAGGACAAGATCAACCAACAAGTTCTACTGAACGAATTCCTATTCGTAACAGTTCTCAAACGATAACGATCACCACATATTCTGAAGACTCCACTGAAAATGTTTCTTCAACCACAATTCAGCCCTTGCAAACAACAGAAAGAATTGAACCAGTGGATTCCGAATCGACAAACAGTCCTTTTAACCCAGATAATAGAGACTCAACGACAGTAATCCAACCACAGTCTACTGAAAGCACCGAAGGACAAAATCAACCAACAAGTTCTACTGAACGAATTCCTGTTCGTAACAGTTCTCAAACGATAACAATCACCACATATTCTGAAGACTCGACTGAAAATGTTTCTTCAACCACAATTCAGCCCTTGGAAACAACAGAAAGAATTGAACCAGTGGATTCCGAATCGACAAACAGTCCTTTTAACCCAGATAATAGAGACTCAACGACAGTAATTCAACCACAGTCTACTGAAAGCACCGAAGGACAAAATCAACCAACAAGTTCTACTGAACGAATTCCTGTTCGTAACAGTTCCCAAACGATAACGATCACCACATATTCTGAAGACTCCAATGAAAATGTTTCTTCAACCACAATTCAGCCCTTGGAAACAACAGAAAGAATTGAACCAGTGGATTCCGAATCGACAAACAGTCCTTTCAACCCAGATAATAGAGACTCAACGACAGTAATTCAACCACAGTCTACTGAAAGCACCGAAGGACAAAATCAACCAACAAGTTCTACGGAACGAATTCCTGTTCGTAACAGTTCTCAAACGATAACGATCACCACATATTCTGAAGACTCGACTGAAAATGTTTCTTCAACCACAATTCGGACCTTGCAAACAACAGAAAGAATTGAACCAGTGGATTCCGAATCGACAAACAGTCCTTTTAACCCAGATAATAGAGAATCAACGACAGTAATTCAACCACAGTCTACTGAAAGCACCGAAGGACAAAATCAACCAACAAGTTCTACTGAACGAATTCCTGTTCGTAACAGTTCTCAAACGATAACGATCACCACATATTCTGAAGACTCCAATGAAAATGTTTCTTCAACCACAATTCAGCCCTTGGGAACAACAGAAAGAATTGAACCAGTGGATTCCGAATCGACAAACAGTCCTTTCAACCCAGATAATAGAGACTCAACGACAGTAATTCAACCACAGTCTACTGAAAGCACCGAAGGACAAAATCAACCAACAAGTTCTACGGAACGAATTCCTGTTCGTAACAGTTCTCAAACGATAACGATCACCACATATTCTGAAGACTCGACTGAAAATGTTTCTTCAACCACAATTCAGCCCTTGCAAACAACAGAAAGAATTGAACCAGTGGATTCCGAATCGACAAACAGTCCTTTTAACCCAGATAATAGAGACTCAACGACAGTAATTCAACCACAGTCTACTGAAAGCACCGAAGGACAAAATCAACCAACAAGTTCTACTGAACGAATTCCTGTTCGTAACAGTTCTCAAACGATAACGATCACCACATATTCTGAAGACTCCACTGAAAATGTTTCTTCAACCACAATTCAGCCCTTGCAAACAACAGAAAGAATTGAACCAGTGGAATCCGAATCGACAAACAGTCCTTTCAACCCAGATAGTGGAGACTCAACGTCAGCAAGCCAACCACAGTCTACAGAAAGCACCCAAGGACAAAATCAACCAACAAGTTCTACTGAACGAATTCCTGTTCGTAACAGTTCTCAAACGATAACGATTACCACATATTCTGGAGACTCCACTGAAAATGTTTCTTCAACCACAATTCAGCCCTTGCAAACAACAGAAAGAATTGAACCAGTAGAATCCGAATCGACAAACAGTCCTTCTAACCCAGAAAATGGAGGTTCAACGTTAGTTACCCAACCACAGTCTACAGAAAGCACCCAAGGACAAGATCAACCAACAAGTTCTACTGAACGAAATTCTGTTCGTAACAGTTCTCAAACGATAACGATCACCACATATTCTGAAGACTCCACTGAAAATGTTTCTTCAACCACAATTCAGCCCTTGGAAACAACAGAAAGAATTGAATCACTGGAATCCGAATCGACAAACAGTCTTTTCAACCCAGATAATGGAGACTCAACGTCAGCAAGCCAACCACAGTCTACAGAAAGCACCCAAGGACAAGATCAACCAACAAGTTCTACTGAACGAATTCCTGTTCGTAACAGTTCTCAAACGATAACGATCACCACATATTCTGAAGACTCCACTGAAAATGTTTCTTCAACCACAATTCAGCCCTTGCAAACAACAGAAAGAATTGAACCAGTGGATTCCGAATCGACAAACAGTCCTTTTAACCCAGATAATAGAGACTCAACGACAGTAATCCAACCACAGTCTACTGAAAGCACCGAAGGACAAAATCAACCAACAAGTTCTACTGAACGAATTCCTGTTCGTAACAGTTCTCAAACGATAACAATCACCACATATTCTGAAGACTCGACTGAAAATGTTTCTTCAACCACAATTCAGCCCTTGGAAACAACAGAAAGAATTGAACCAGTGGATTCCGAATCGACAAACAGTCCTTTTAACCCAGATAATAGAGACTCAACGACAGTAATTCAACCACAGTCTACTGAAAGCACCGAAGGACAAAATCAACCAACAAGTTCTACTGAACGAATTAATGTTCGTAACAGTTCTCAAACGATAACGATCACCACATATTCTGAAGACTCCAATGAAAATGTTTCTTCAAGCACAATTCAGCCCTTGGAAACAACAGAAAGAATTGAACCAGTGGATTCCGAATCGACAAACAGTCCTTTCAACCCAGATAATAGAGACTCAACGACAGTAATTCAACCACAGTCTACTGAAAGCACCGAAGGACAAAATCAACCAACAAGTTCTACGGAACGAATTCCTGTTCGTAACAGTTCTCAAACGATAACGATCACCACATATTCTGAAGACTCGACTGAAAATGTTTCTTCAACCACAATTCAGACCTTGCAAACAACAGAAAGAATTGAACCAGTGGATTCCGAATCGACAAACAGTCCTTTTAACCCAGATAATAGAGAATCAACGACAGTAATTCAACCACAGTCTACTGAAAGCACTGAAGGACAAAATCAACCAACAAGTTCTACTGAACGAATTCCTGTTCGTAACAGTTCTCAAACGATAACGATCACCACATATTCTGAAGACTCCACTGAAAATGTTTCTTCAACCACAATTCAGCCCTTGCAAACAACAGAAAGAATTGAACCAGTGGATTCCGAATCGACAAACAGTCCTTTCAACCCAGATAATAGAGACTCAACGACAGTAATTCAACCACAGTCTACTGAAAGCACCGAAGGACAAAATCAACCAACAAGTTCTACGGAACGAATTCCTGTTCGTAACAGTTCTCAAACGATAACGATCACCACATATTCTGAAGACTCGACTGAAAATGTTTCTTCAACCACAATTCAGCCCTTGCAAACAACAGAAAGAATTGAACCAGTGGAATCCGAATCGACAAACAGTCCTTTCAACACAGATAGTGGAGACTCAACGTCAGCAAGCCAACCACAGTCTACAGAAAGCACCCAAGACCAAAATCAACCAACAAGTTCTACTGAACGAATTCCTGTTCGTAACAGTTCTCAAACGATAACGATTACCACATATTCTGGAGACTCGACTGAAAATGTTTCTTCAACCACAATTCAGCCCTTGCAAACAACAGAAAGAATTGAACCAGTGGAATCCGAATCGACAAACAGTCCTTCTAACCCAGAAAATGGAGGTTCAACGTCAGTTACCCAACCACAGTCTACAGAAAGCACCCAAGGACAAGATCAACCAACAAGTTCTACTGAACGAAATCCTGTTCGTAACAGTTCTCAAACGATAACGATCACCACATATTCTGAAGACTCCACTGAAAATGTTTCTTCAACCACAATTCAGCCCTTGGAAACAACAGAAAGAATTGAATCACTGGAATCCGAATCGACAAACAGTCTTTTCAACCCAGATAATGGAGACTCAACGTCAGCAAGCCAACCACAGTCTACAGAAAGCACCCAAGGACAAGATCAACCAACAAGTTCTACTGAACGAATTCCTGTTCGTAACAGTTCTCAAACGATAACGATCACCACATATTCTGAAGACTCCACTGAAAATGTTTCTTCAACCACAATTCAGCCCTTGCAAACAACAGAAAGAATTGAACCAGTGGATTCCGAATCGACAAACAGTCCTTTTAACCCAGATAATAGAGACTCAACGACAGTAATTCAACCACAGTCTACTGAAAGCACCGAAGGACAAAATCAACCAACAACTTCTACTGAACGAATTCCTGTTCGTAACAGTTCTCAAACGATAACGATCACCACATATTCTGAAGACTCGACTGAAAATTTTTCTTCAACCACAATTCAGCCCTTGGAAACAACAGAAAGAATTGAACCAGTGGATTCCGAATCGACAAACAGTCCTTTTAACCCAGATAATAGAGACTCAACGACAGTAATTCAACCAGAGTCTACTGAAAGCACCGAAGGACAAAATCAACCAACAAGTTCTACTGAACGAATTCCTGTTCGTAACAGTTCTCAAACGATAACGATCACCACATATTCTGAAGACTCCAATGAAAATGTTTCTTCAACCACAATTCAGCCCTTGGAAACAACAGAAAGAATTGAACCAGTGGATTCCGAATCGACAAACAGTCCTTTCAACCCAGATAATAGAGACTCAACGACAGTAATTCAACCACAGTCTACTGAAAGCACCGAAGGACAAAATCAACCAACAAGTTCTACGGAACGAATTCCTGTTCGTAACAGTTCTCAAACGATAACGATCACCACATATTCTGAAGACTCGACTGAAAATGTTTCTTCAACCACAATTCAGCCCTTGCAAACAACAGAAAGAATTGAACCAGTGGATTCCGAATCGACAAACAGTCCTTTTAACCCAGATAATAGAGACTCAACGACAGTAATTCAACCACAGTCCACTGAAAGCACCGAAGGACAAAATCAACCAACAAGTTCTACTGAACGAATTCCTGTTCGTAACAGTTCTCAAACGATAACGATCACCACATATTCTGAAGACTCCAATGAAAATGTTTCTTCAACCACAATTCAGCCCTTGGAAACAACAGAAAGAATTGAACCAGTGGATTCCGAATCGACAAACAGTCCTTTCAACCCAGATAATAGAGACCCAACGACAGTAATTCAACCACAGTCTACTGAAAGCACGGAAGGACAAAATCAACCAACAAGTTCTACGGAACGAATTCCTGTTCGTAACAGTTCTCAAACGATAACGATCACCACATATTCTGAAGACTCGACTGAAAATGTTTCTTCAACCACAATTCAGCCCTTGCAAACAACAGAAAGAATTGAACCAGTGGAATCCGAATCGACAAACAGTCCTTTCAACCCAGATAATGGTGACCCAACGTCAACAAGCCAACCACAGTCTACAGAAAGCACCCAAGGACAAAATCAACCAACAAGTTCTACTGAACGAATTCCTGTTCGTAACAGTTCTCAAACGATAACGATCACCACATATTCTGAAGACTCCAATGAAAATGTTTCTTCAACCACAATTCAGCCCTTGCAAACAACAGAAAGAATTGAACCAGTGGATTCCGAATCGACAAACAGTCCTTTTAACCCAGATAATAGAGACTCAACGACAGTAATTCAACCACAGTCTACTGAAAGCACCGAAGGACAAAATCAACCAACAAGTTCTACTGAACGAATTCCTGTTCGTAACAGTTCTCAAACGATAACGATCACCACATATTCTGAAGACTCCAATGAAAATGTTTCTTCAACCATAATTCAGCCCTTGCAAACAACAGAAAGAATTGAACCAGTGGATTCCGAATCGACAAACAGTCCTTTCAACCCAGATAATAGAGACTCAACGACAGTAATTCAACCACAGTCTACTGAAAGCACCGAAGGACAAAATCAACCAACAAGTTCTACGGAACGAATTCCTGTTCGTAACAGTTCTGAAACGATAACGATCACCACATATTCTGAAGACTCCAATGAAAATGTTTCTTCAACCACAATTCAGCCCTTGCAAACAACAGAAAGAATTGAACCAGTGGATTCCGAATCGACAAACAGTCCTTTTAACCCAGATAATAGAGACTCAACGACAGTAATTCAACCACAGTCTACTGAAAGCACCGAAGGACAAAATCAACCAACAAGTTCTACTGAACGAATTCCTGTTCGTAACAGTTCTCAAACGATAACGATCACCACATATTCTGAAGACTCCAATGAAAATGTTTCTTCAACCACAATTCAGCCCTTGCAAACAACAGAAAGAATTGAACCAGTGGATTCCGAATCGACAAACAGTCCTTTCAACCCAGATAATGGAGACTCAACGTCAGCAAGCCAACCACAGTCTACAGAAAGCACCCAAGGACAAGATCAACCAACAAGTTCTACTGAACGAATTCCTGTTCGTAACAGTTCTCAAACGATAACGATCACCACATATTCTGAAGACTCGACTGAAAATGTTTCTTCAACCACAATTCAGCCCTTGCAAACAACAGAAAGAATTGAACCAGTGGATTCCGAATCGACAAACAGTCCTTTCAACCCAGATAATAGAGACTCAATGACAGTAATTCAACCACAGTCTACTAAAAGCACCGAAGCACAAAATCAACCAACAAGTTCTACTGAACGAATTCCTGTTCGTAACAGTTCTCAAACGATAACGATCACCACATTTTCTGAAGACTCCACTGAAAATGTTTCTTCAACCACAATTCAGCCCTTGCAAACAACAGAAAGAATTGAACCAGTGGAATCCGAATCGACAAATAGTCCTTTTAACCCAGATAGTGGAGACTCAACGTCAGTTACCCAACCACAGTCTACAGAAAGCACCCAAGGACAAGATCAACCAACAAGTTCTACTGAACGAATTCCTGTTCGTAACAGTTCTCAAACGATAACGATCACCACATATTCTGAAGACTCGACTGAAAATGTTTCTTCAACCACAATTCAGCCCTTGCAAACAACAGAAAGAATTGAACCAGTGGAATCCGAATCGACAAACAGTCCTTTTAACCCAGATAGTGGAGACTCAACGTCAGATAGCCAACCACAGTCTACAGAAAGCACCCAAGGACAAGATCAACCAACAAGTTCTACTGAACGAATTCCTGTTCGTAACAGTTCTCAAACGATAACGATCACCACATATTCTGAAGACTCGACTGAAAATGTTTCTTCAACCACAATTCAGCCCTTGCAAACAACAGAAAGAATTGAGCCAGTGGATTCCGAATCGACAAACAGTCCTTTCAACCCAGATAATAGAGACTCAACGACAGTAATTCAACCACAGTCTACTGACAACACCGAAGGACAAAATCAACCAACAAGTTTTACTGAACGAATTCCTGTTCGTAACAGTTCTCAAACGATAACGATCACCACATATTCTGAAGACTCCACTGAAAATGTTTCTTCAACCACAATTCAGCCCTTGCAAACAACAGAAAGAATTGAACCAGTGGAATATAAATCGACAAACAGTCCTTTCAACCCAGATAGTGGAGACTCAACGTCAGCAAGCCAACCACAGTCTACAGAAAGCACCCAAGGACAAAATCAACCAACAAGTTCTACTGAACGAATTCCTGTTCGTAACAGTTCTCAAACGATAACGATCACCACATATTCTGGAGACTCCACTGAAAATGTTTCTTCAACCACAATTCAGCCCTTGCAAACAACAGAAAGAATTGAACCAGTGGATTCCGAATCGACAAACAGTCCTTCTAACCCAGAAAATGGAGGTTCAACGTCAGTTACCCAACCACAGTCTACAGAAAGCACCCAAGGACAAAATCAACCAGCAAGTTCTACTGAACGAATTTCTGTTCGTAACAGTTCTCAAACGATAACGATCACCACATATTCTGAAGACTCGACTGAAAATGTTTCTTCAACCACAATTCAGCCCTTGCAAACAACAGAAAGAATTGAACCAGTGGAGTCCGAATCGACAAACAGTCCTTTCGACCCAGATAATAGAGACTCAACGACAGTAATTCAACCACAGTCTACTGAAAGCACCGAAGCACAAAATCAACCAACAAGTTCTACTGAACGAATTCCTGTTCGTAACAGTTCTCAAACGATAACGATCACCACATATTCTGAAGACTCCACTGAAAATGTTTCTTCAACCACAATTCAGCCCTTGCAAACAACAGAAAGAATTGAACCAGTGGATTCCGAATCGACAAACAGTCCTTTGAACCCAGATAATAGAGACTCAACGACAGTAATTCAACCACAGTCTACTGAAAGCACCGAACGACAAAATCAACCAACAAGTTCTACTGAACGAATTCCTGTTCTTAACAGTTCTCAAACGATAACGATCACCACATATTCTGAAGACTCCACTGAAAATGTTTCTTCAACCACAATTCAGCCCTTGCAAACAACAGAAAGAATTGAACCAGTGGAATCCGAATCGACAAACAGTCCCTTCAACCCAGATAATGGAGACTCAACGTCAGTAAGCCAATCACAGTCTACAGAAAGCACCCAAGGACAAAATCAACCAACAACTTCTACTGAACGGATTCCTGTTCGTAACAATTCTCAAACGATAACGATCACCACATATTCTGAAGACTCCACTGAAATTGTTGCTTCAACCACAATTCAGCCCTTGGAAACAACAGAAAGAATTGAAGCAGTGGATTCCGAATCGACAAACAGTCCTTTCAACCCAGATAATGGAGACTCAACGTCAGTAAGCCAATCACAGTCTACAGAAAGCACCCAAGGACAAAATCAACCAACAACTTCTACTGAACGGATTCCTGTTCGTAACAATTCTCAAACGATAACGATCACCACATATTCTGAAGACTCCACTGAAATTGTTGCTTCAACCACAATTCAGCCCTTGCAAACAACAGAAAGAATTGAAGCAGTGGATTCCGAATCGACAAACAGTCCTTTCAACCCAGATAATAGAGACTCATCGACAGCAATTCAACCACAGTCTACTGAAAGCACCGAAGGACAAAATCAACCAACAAGTTCTACTGAACGAATTCCTGTTCGTAACAGTTCTCAAACGATAACGATCACCACATATTCTGAAGACTCCACTGAAAATGTTTCTTCAACCACAATTCAGCCCTTGCAAACAACAGAAAGAATTGAACCAGTGGAATCCGAATCGACAAACAGTCCTTCTAACCCAGATAATGGAGGTTCAACGTCAGTTACCCAACCACAGTCTACAGAAAGCACCCAAGGACAAGATCAACCAACAAGTTCTACTGAACGAATTCCTGTTCGTAACAGTTCTCAAACGATAACGATCACCACATATTCTGAAGACTCGACTGAAAATGTTTCTTCAACCACAATTCAGCCCTTGCAAACAACAGAAAGAATTGAACCAGTGGAATCCGAATCGACAAACAGTCCTTTCAACCCAGATAATGGAGACTCAACGTCAGTAAGCCAACCACAGTCTACAGAAAGCAGCACAGATAGTGTAGTCTCGACGCCAGTTAATCAGCCACTGCGTATAGAAATTGGCCAAGAACAAAATCCACCAGCAATTTCCTCTGGAACACAACAGATTAGGAATGATATTAATTCTGGTACAAATGTCAAGCCTTGTGCAACAAATCAAGGAAGACTACCATACGTTAGTGGGACAGAGCTTGCAAATAGTCCTTCCAACCCTAGCTATTCTGCAAGGACAAGTCCATTCCTCTTCATCAATATCATGGCAAGCCAAATTAACTCACAAACAAGTTCTCTGCCAGCATCTGAGAATATAGCAGCAGTCAGAAAATCGTCTTTGGAAGCAACCGATGGAATTACTCATGATAATAGCGCAACTGAAGCTGTTAAATGTCCCTGTGCTTCCGAAAATGGACATGCAAATTCCATTCCTGCCGGATCTTCGGCCAATGTGCAAACTAATCAAGAGCCGCAACCATCTTATAGTAGATTAACAAGTGGTACCATAAACTCTGGTTCTGGAAATAAATCTCCCATTATGGTAAGAATTGGTTTGTTTTTTAATTGATTAGCTGAAACAATATAAATTTGTTCTATTTTAGACTGCCATAGCGTTTAACAATGATGCTTCAGGATCGCGTTACAGTGTTTCAGGAGATAACTCAGGAATAACACAAGGTGGAAATAACAATAACCCTGGAAATCTGAACGTAGGAAGCCAGCCAGCAAGCTTCAACACCATGCCACAAATTTCAAATAACGATCTTAGCTTAGCAAATACCCCATGCGGCACTAATAGTCTTCTAACAGCAATTGGAAATATTGTTTCTGGATTAGGAAATATATTAAATGGATTGTCTGCAAATAATGCAATTAATGGAGCGTCAAATACTGTCGGTAGTAGTGCATCAGGCAATGTCAATGGTATTTCCTTAGGTGTGACTATAGGTATAGGAGGCCAAAACGTGAACCCAGTTGCACCCTGAGCTGGATAGGATAGAACAATCCAAAAATCATGCAATTTTAATTTTAAGCTTGTTTTCATTTAAACTTTAACAATTTGTATACTTTTAAATTTTTGTTTCCATTAAAGCTGTCAGAGTAAATAATAAAAATAAACTATTTTAGAATATTAGTAAAAGTGTATTTTGATACTTTTTTTTCTAAAGTCCATAATTATATCTGGACATTAGAAACACGTAATACGGTACCCTTGGTATCAAGGTACATATGTAATTTTTCTTTAGGACGTAGAATAGTGAAATGTCAATGTGGCATTTTTCACAAGATTGTCAAAAATGTTGCGTTGGTGTTTCGTTATTTTTGTGATTTAACATTTTCCCTTAAGACACATTTCCTTTTATTTCGCTATTTCTACTAACTCTTAGCATTCCTCAAAAATGATAGGCATGTGGATCTGTTTATGTCCCTAATGGCTAGAGCACAGTTGGCAAGTGGGTTACGTTCAGTCGATGAATGTTCCAGAGAAACTTTTGTACATAGGCCCTTCTGTAGCCAAACTATAAAAGTCTAAAGAAGTATGTCAAGACGTTAGTCAGTGACATAGCGAAAAAAAAGACTTAGGTTTATGCACTGGGCCCGGACAAGATATTGGTAAAGTTGGTAGGTTTATTTCTCATATGCGTTGGTAAAAACCTTGATAAGTAATAAACGGAATTATTTCTTTAATTAGGGGATATTATTTGACATGTGAAGATAGTTTCCGTGATGTTAGTTATCTGCTCCTTGCATAGGTAACTAGAGGAAAATTCAGATTTAACCGCATTGAATTGTGCGATATAGAATATCATTTATTTATTCAGCCTAATACAAGCTATAACTTAACATAACTTAACTTAACACTAGCTGAAATTTTTTTTTAAGTTCTTGTTATCAGTTTTCAACATTAATTTATGTGAGCCCTAAGGCCCAGGATATTTTATCAAAGGCTGTAATCAGTGTATACAACATGTCTGCTATTACACGATGAATCTAAATGCATGCGACACTTCGAACAACATAAGTGCAAAAGAGAAAAAAAATTCGAAAACATGAGACGCAGGAAAATCGACCTGTGTCACTTACTTACTTACTTAAGGTGGCGCTACAGTCCGGGGCGGACCTGGGCCTCAACCAACATGCGTCTCCAGCCAGCTCGATCCCTAGCTAGCTGTCTCCAGTTTTGCACGCCAAGTTTGTTGAGGTCCTCTCCCACCTAGCTGCGCCACCTGAGTCGCGGTCTTCCTCTACTGCGCCGTCGCTCGGGATTGGATTCAAAAACCTTCCGGGCTGGAGCGTTGATGTCCATCCGCTCTACATGACCTAGCCATCTAAGCCGTTGGACTTTAATTCTGCTAACTAGGTCAGTGTCGTTGTACAGCCCGTACAGTTCGTCGTTATATCTTCTCCTCCATTCTCCATCTATGCGTACGGGACAAAAAATCACCAGAAGAATTTTTCTCTCGAAGCATCCTAAGACGCTCTCATCTTTCATTGACAGGGTTCAGGCCTCAGCGCCATAAATGACAACCGGGATGATGAGTGTCTTATAGATGGTGATTTTACTTCTCAATTGCCTTCTAAGTCCAAAGAAGCAGCGATTTTCAAGAGTTATTCTTCGTTTGATTTCAGCGCTAATGTCGTTGTCTATGTTAATAGCGGTGCCTAGGTAGACAAAGTCCTTAACTACCTCAAAGTTATAGCTGACCATTGTGAAGTTTTGTCCAAGACGTCGTCGTTTAGTGTCCTTTTTTGATGACAGCATATACTTGGTCTTGCCCTCATTAACCACTAAGCCCATCTTCTTCGCTTCCGTCACAATGCTCAAAAACGCTCCACTGACATCACGCTTTGATCTTCCAATTATGTCAATATCATCTGCGTAACCGAGTAATTGGATGAGCCTTTGGAAGATTGTGCCTCTAGTGTTGACGATTGAGTTTTGCACAATTCTCACCAGAAAAATGTTGAAGAAGTCGCATGACAGTGCATCGACTTGTCTAAAACCTTTGTTGACATCAAATGCATCGGTAAGATCTTTTCTGACCTTGATAAAGCATTGTGCATTCTCCATCGTCATTCTACACAAACGGATAAGTTTGACAGGTATGCCAAAACTAGACATTGCTCTGTAGAGCTCTTCCCTATAGCTGCTGTCATAAGCGGCTTTAAAATCGATAAAGAGATGGTGGGTATCGATTTGAAGCTCCTGGGCTTCTTCCAAGATCTGCCGTATTGTGAATATTTGGTCGATAGTGGACTTTCCTGGTCTGAAGCCACCAATCAGGTTGTAGACGAACGGCTTCAGGCGTTCACATAATACGGCAGAGAGAATCTTATACGCAATGTTAAGGAGACTGATGCCTCTGTATTTGGCGCAGTTTAAAGGGACTCCTTTCTTATGTATCGGCCACACTATGCTGAGATTCCACTCATCGGGCATGCTTTCTTCCGAACATATTTTGCAGATGAGTTGGTGCATGCTCCGTACCAAGTCATAACCTGCTGCTTTGAATAGTTCTGCAGCGATGACGTCAGCTCCAGCAGCTTTGTTTGACTTAAGTTTAGATATAGCTATCTTCACTTCGTCAAGGTCGGGTAGGCGGAATTGTTGATCTGCGTCGCCGAGGTTGAGTGGTTCTACCTCCCTTACAGCGGAATTCGGTTCGTCATCGCCGTTATATAATTTGGAGAAGTGCTCTTTCCATATTCTCAACATAGACTGCGGTTCCACTACTTTGTTCCTGTGATCGTCCTTATAGGCTTCGGCTCTTGGCTTGTACCTTTGGAAGTTTTTTTTTACCTTTTGGTAAAATTTACGAACCTCATTCCTGTTGTGACATCCCTCTATCTCCTCGATCGCGCGCTTCTCATGCTCCCTTTTTTCCATCTAAGAAGCCGGTGTTCCTGTCTCCTCTCCTGCTCGTAGAGCTCGCGAGCAGCTCTAGTCCTTTTGTGCAGCGCCGTTTTGTATGCCTCTTGTTTCGCTGCGTGCGCTTGGCCGCATTCGTCGTCAAACCAGGGGTTACGCTGTGGTGGTCGTGAGAAACCAAGCACTTCAGAGGCGTCATCTGTGATGGGTGCTTAATGCAGCTTAGAACTCCTTAAGAGGTTATTAGAGACTCGATCGGAAAAGGACATGGCAGTCTCTTGCGATTGTAGCCGTCTAACGTCGAATCTTCTCACAGTTCTTCCTTGTTTTGGCTTGGATCGGGATATCCGTAGCCGTACCTTGGCTACAACGAGGTAGTGGTCCGAGTCAATGTTGTCGTCTCGGAATGTTCGGATATCCTGGATACTGAAGAAGTGTCGGGCGTCGATCACAATGTGGTCAATCTAGTGACTTACCTTATCATCTGGAAAATGATTCAAAGCATTATCAATTACTTTTCTTAAAATGCTTTGAAGCAAAACACCGGCATCATTTGTCCTTTCATTGCATCCTATGTCCACATATATGAAGGCACAATTTGCATCAGCTAAAGCCAGAAAAACTATACGATTTGAACCTTTATAATTAAGGTACAATGCACCATCCTTACGCAGGCTTTTAAACTGCATGTGTTTGCCATCAAGAGCACCCAAGCAGTTTGGAAACTGCCAACGAATGGTAAACTGCAAGTCATATTAATCATAGAACCTAAACAGTGTGACATTTAATAATTTAATCAAAACCTAATCAATATAAATTATATGCCTTCTTTTAATTTCAGGCAAAATCATTTATCGAAAGCCTCAGCAAACGCTTGAAGACGATTTCCGGATGCTTTGAAGAGAAGATGTCCCATTAATCTCCCTATGCTTGGCTGGGAAAGCAGGTTGTATTTGAGACAGAGCAAATGGTAGATGAAAAGTTAAAAGAAAAGCCGCCTGGGAGATCCAGAAAATTTTAAGGGACTTTGGAGAAAAGGACCTAACAAAAAGCTCCCAAAGTGATTCTCTTCCACCGACATCTCACGAAAGCAGGGAAGAAAAGCTTAGAATGAATCGTCAATCATCCACAAAAAAATGGCGAAGTTCATCAACATCTGGAGAAGTAAGGACAATTGCAAATTTGGTGCACGTATTAAGTGTGGAGAAGATAAGACCAGCATCTGCTAGTTCTGATGTAGCTCGAAGTTCTTTCACTTCAGACATCTTAGAACAATCCATGGAAGTTTTTCCAAATAGCCTCACAAACTTCAGGCATGGCGTTGGTAAGAAAAGGCTGCGAAAATTTCGTTTGGTAGTCTGTGCTCTTTAGAGATTCACCTGTAGCCAAATATCTCAAAGTTGCAGCTAATTTTTCGGCAGGTGGAATTGAATCCCTCATTAAAGTGTATTTTTTCACGATATCACTTTGAGAAAACACCCCTTGGGAAAGAGAGAGTTCAAAGAGTGCAGTTAGAGGCTTTGACAGAGAATACATACATTTTCTTAGAACAACTGATGGGACGCCATTTGAAGTTCAAATAGTACGCATGTGCATTCAAAAGGACACAAGCGTCCCAGGTTTTTTTCAAAACCCACCTCTGTCTTTCAACTATTACTCTCACCTCCCCGCGGTGAACATCGGGTGCCTAGTACCTCAACTGGAGATTGGGTTCCAACCCCAGTGGAAAGTTGTTGGGGGCAGCAAGCGAGAGAGGGGGAGCGAGGTGTTTCCACTAAGGCACCTCTCCTTATCCAGACGGCAGCGGATGAATTCTCGAGATGGAATCAACGGTGGAGTTTACAGTTCCAGTAAGGTTGAACTACTTAGTGAGCACCTTATAGGACTCCTTCGACATATTCGGAGCCCAGGCCTGTAAGGAGCGGTTTATCCGGCTCCCCTTCCTTGGAGTTATACTAAGAATTTGGCCTTCCAGGTTGGGGGTTGTACCGTCGGGGTGACTTACTGGCCACGTAAAAAATACCTTTAGTTTCGAAGCACCAACAAGCCTCGGATACGGATGGATTCACTGTTGACAACCCACGCAAACGAAATAAGGACAATGAACTTCGGATCTGTACGTGGAATGTTAGGTCCCTTAACAGCACACGTGCAGCCGAACAATTAGCGGAAGCCCTAAACTGCTGCAAGGCAGATATTACAGCCATCCAAGAAGTGCGATGGGATGGACCGGGCAAACGCAAACTAAAAGACTGCGATATCTACTACGGCGACTGCTACCGAAAACAAAGACAGCGTCTATTTGGGTGTGGATTTGTTGTTTGAACTAGACTGAGGCAAAAAGTCTTGACTTTCAACAGTGTGAGCGAGCGCATCACGCTAATCCGCATCAAGTCTAAATTTGCGAACATAAGCATCATATGCGCACATGCCCCAACTGAGGAGAAAGATGAATACACCAAAGACATATTCTTCGAGCTTTTGGACAAGAAATATGAGTAGTGCCCTGGCTATGACATTAAAATTGTCCGGGATGGAAGGGAAGACATCTTTGGTGGAATAATCGGGAAAAACAGAATGCACGACAACACTTCTGACAATGGATTCAGGCTCATAATTTTTCTGCGGGCGCAACGTCATATTAGCCAGTACGCATTTTCCACACCTCAACATCCACAAAGGAACTTGGACTTCTCCAGATCAATGTACCGTCAACCGGATTGACCATATTGCGATTACCGCTGGACAAGCTTCCAGCATAATGGATGTCCGAACTTTCCGAGGAGCTGAGATCGATTTGGAGCACTACCTCGTTGTAGCCAGGTTAGAACTTCGGACCCAAAGCAAAACAGGCAGATGCTGGGAGAAGGCACAACGTGGAACGGCTACAATCGAAAGAGATCGCCAAATCCTTTTCCGACCGAGTTATAAAAAACCTCTCTCGAAGTTCTCTGCCACCAAACAATGTATCGAAAACCAGTGGCAACGTTGCCAAGATGCAATCAGAGAAGCCTCATGTGCTGTGTTTCAAGCAGCCACCAACAAGGAGCCCCTGGTTTGTTGAGGAATGTCGGCAGGCAAATGCAGCCAAACAACAGGCACGCAAAGTGGTGTGGTGCTGCATTAAAGGACGAGAGCTGCTCATGTGCTCGGACAAAGATGTTGAGTGGTTTAAAAGCAGGAATGAAGTTCGAAAGTTTTTTGAACTTGTCGAACGAAATTCACAGGTACACATAAACCTAGAACCGAAGGCTGCAAAGACAAAAGTGGAAACATCATAGTGGAACCGCAGTCAATGCTGAGGACATGGAGAAAATACTTCTGCAGACTGTATAACGGCGACGACGAACCGAATTCCATTGTCAGGCAGGATGATGATCCATTCAACATAGACGGCGAAAGCCAACAATGCCATCCTCCCGACTTAGACGAAGTAAAGATTGCCATATCTAAGCTGAAGTCTAATAAAGCCGCTGGAGCAGATGGCTTGAATGCTGAGCTTTTTAAAGCAGCTGGAGATAAGTTGGTTAGGAGCATGCACAAACTTATCAGTAAGATATGGTCGGAAGAAAACATGCCCGATGAATGGAACCTCAGTATTGTTGGCCCGACCCTGAAAAAAGGAGACCCTCTAAACTGCACCAACTATAGAGGAATCAGTCTACTTAAAATGGCCTATAAAATCTTCTCTGCCGTAATATGTGAACTTCTAAAGCCCATCGTCAACAACCTGACAGCTCTTATCAGTGTGGTTTTAGACCAGAAAAGTCCACAGTCCCTCAAATATTCACATTACGGCATATCCTGGAAGAAATTAAAGAACACCATCAAAACCCACCATCTGTTCATCGATTTCAAGGTCGCATATGACAGCATCTACAGGAACGAGCTGTATAGAGCCATGTCTAGTTTTGGCATCCTTGCCAAACTCGTCCGTTTGTGCAGCATGACCATGGAGAATTCACGCTGCTCCATAAAGGTTGGAAACAACTTAACAGAACCTTTCGATGTCAAAAAAGTTTTGGACAAGTTGAAAAGCTGTCATTTGATTTTTTTAACATTGTGCTTGAAAGAATAGTGCAGAGCTCACACGTCAAACAAACAAAATTGCAATGACAATACAGTTGTCAGCTGTCAAATAATTACTTACCAATAAAAATAAATATATTTTGGTGTTGCAGTCGGCCTTGCGATATTTACGATTTGAAGCGATTACCTTTTAAAAGTCTAATGTGTATATTAGATTTGTCAAAGTCTACGGAACTGAACGCGTTTTTGTAGCTTAGCTATAAGAGTGACAACAGCATACGTCAAAACTAGTTATTCCGCATCTTTTTATGACATATTGGTTTGTGTTTTTGAAGTAAACGTGCAAAGTAATCAATCCAGACCGTTTCTTTTGAAGCTCTATGCTCCAATTGATGTAACACATAATTCTAGTTGTCCTTTCATTGTGTAGAGTTGTTTAGAATGTAAGAACTTATTTTATGAGTGAAAATTGATTGCGAACTCATAAAAACGGTGTGCGCAATAATGTGCATCGCATTTTACCACGTAAAAATGGAAACATGTCTCTATCAACATCAATTTTCTGAAGAATTGTGGTAGAGGATTAATGTATATAAATAATTGTGTTATGGGATTTTTATGGGAGCAAGAGATTATTACAACACCATAGGTCATAGATTTGATGGAGAAGAAAAAAGTCTACATTTGTTTACATGTTTACTTTTTTGAAGGTATGTAGATAGGTCTAGATGTTCATATACACCTACTTACAAAAATCATCTACGGCAACGTCAAAAAAGCTTATTCCTGCAGGTATTATAGGAAACCACCAGCTTTTTTTTATGGTTTCACACATTTTGGTTTTATTATTTATAAAAAAAAACTTTTATAGCAAGTTGATACCCCTAATGGTTCAACTAAAATAAGTATGAATATGGAGTATGAATATGAAGCATGAATATTCCAGGAACCTCTAAACGTCAAAAAATGTCAAAATTGTCCATTTGATTATTTTCAAACGGACTGTTAACAGTTATTTCTGGAAGGGATGTTAGATTACATTTATAAGAATACAAGTATTTTATAAAACTTAAACCTTTAATATCAAGAAAAAGATCTGTTCCTTAACAGAGTCACATTTTATTCTAATTTTATAATAATCTAATAATGTCAAATTTGATAAAATATTTGGTTTTGTTTTTATTTTATTTAAAAATCCATAACTTTCCACACAATTATGTAGGTCTATCGAATGAAAAAAATAATGAGGTTTGCTATAATTAGCATATACCTAATTTGCCTTTAAGACGTAAAAACAATGTTTATGAACATTTATAAGGAGGCAACAATTTTATTATATTGTTGCTGTTGATAAGTTTGTTGTATGTGAGATTAAACAGATGTTGACATTTTGAAAAAAAAACGCCATATTTCGAAATCCGAGCTCTATACAGAGGTAGACTTTTCGGCATCGTGTTCTACGGAAAATTTACAACAAGGCCTCATACACACAAATTGTATTGCAATTAGCTCTAGGTTAGGCTGTTTTCTGAGTTAGATTGGCTCGTCTATAAGGGACTATTCACATAAGAGCTATCATCCATTATAACATGTTTTATTCCTTGAAGTGTGGATCGTATGTGGAACTCGAATTGAGTTTGACAGTTCGTTATAATCCGATTACAACTCGCTTTGAACATCAATCTGTTTTCCTTTTTGACAATGAAAGAACTTATTTTATTAACTTGATATTAACTTAAACTATTTTCTACCTTTTTGTTAACAACTTGCACCGAATTTAGGTTTTTAATTGTTTAAAATCACATTTATTCATTCATTCGTCACTCGCTGGTCGCTCTTTTGTGAACAGTTCTAAACTCATGAAAGATTCTTTCTTACAGCCGAGCAGTTTCCTTTCAATTATTTGTATTCTAATATTGTAATAAATTTTACATTACGCTTGAATGTATATTTCAGCTATTTTATATGAAAACAATTGTACACATCTTTAATTAAAAAATTTAAAACTCAAGTCATAAAAAACAACATTTCAACTTCTTGTTTGTTATTTGACTAAAACAAAAATATGGGTTGAATATTTTTGTTTCCAACTTTTATCTAGTGTGAATTTTTAAAATTGAATTCGCCCTCATTGGCAACGATGGTGAAGCCGTGAACGTTCAAAGCATTGCATAGAAAGCTTAGTTTTCTTACAAAAAGCTACACGATGTGCAATAAGCTTTTGAAAGAGAATTTTAAAAGGCTTCATTAAGGAGTTAAAAAACTAAAGTATACTTTTAGGTGGTTCAGCTTGAATCGAACATGAAGCAATTATTGGGAGATTCTAAATAATTTTGGACTGGGTTGTTTGCTATAAGATTCCTTGTCTTTTTATACAAAGGTATTGTACTTAAGCAAGAAGTGCATTATGTCAAAAGTAAAACTTTTCCAAAATTAAAATATTAAAACTCAAGTTTAAAAGTGATGACTTTCAAATAATGTCAAGCTAAATTAAGACTTTTGTTAAAGTACCACGAATGGCGCTGCCTGTACTAAAAGGAATATGGTTCCTAAGAGAGTCTGAAGGAATAATTTCGTTAAATTTGCATTCCAACTGAGATTTCATAACAAACTAAATTTGTTATCGTTTTCGAAAAAAATATACAAAAATAATTAAAGAATCTACAAGCCTTCTCGCCCCCATTTAGTTGATCCCAAAATTGGACAAATGACTATAGATAGCACAGGAAATAAATTATCTAGAGTACCTACCGGGACCCGTCCCACAGTGGGGCACCTTGTATGGGAGAGTTTCAAATCTAAACTAATGAACCGATTTTGATGAAATTTTCAGGAATGATAGCTAATAGCAAGACAACCTTCCTCAACCAGCATTCACCAGCTCTTCAATTTTTCTTTTCAAAAGAAACTCCGGAAGAAGTTAGAAAAGAAAAAGACTGTGTAGAAGCTGAAACTTTGAATCTCCGAGATACTGAAATTGAGTTCAATGGATTCTTTGTTAAAATAAAACTTGTAACATATGTATGTAGAACATCTTCGTTTGTTGCGGTTCGTGATGATTTCCGACTATTGTGGGAACGAAAAAATCTATATTCCTTATTACGGCTCTCTTGAGCCTCCTCCGATAAAGAGCCAATTAGTAAGGCACAAGACTCTATTATTTCCTTACCGTGCATAAGGATCTTGTGCATGGTTGCTGGTAAGTAGTACCAAGGGTACAATTCTATAGCCATTTTCGCAGTTTGTAAACCGTAATCATGGAACTTATCGGGATCAATATAATGGTTGCAGCATATAACTTCTAAAATAGTTGCCAACCACTTAATAAGGTTTTCATCTATTTTGGTTATTTCAGCAGTAACTGAATAATTTTCAAAAAAAACGTCTTGAGGTTGAGGTCCAGAGTTTGTAGTCCCAGTTCCTTGTTTGTCAATGTCAACAAGTATTCCCAATTTTTCTCGAAACTGATTTTGTACATGAGTTTTAGTTTCCTTCGAAAATAGTACAATTACTACTAGAAGTTGTATTTGTTACAATTTGTGCCGATTTTCCATCTATCATTGTGAAATTTATTGCATGTTTTATTTTAATAAAGAATCCATTGAACTCAATTTCAGTATCTCGGAGATTTAAAATTTCAGCTTCTACACGGTCTATTTCTTTTCTAACTTCTTCTGGAGTTTCTTTCGAAAAGAAAAAATCGAAGAGCTCTGCAATAACGGGTTGAGGATGGTCGTGAATTTTTCCAAATGCACTCTTCATTTTCTTGTTGCACAAGCTTTAAAGGCACTAGGGATGTAAGAAACAAATGTTCATAAGAAACGCCTTTCATTGAAAACTCGTAGTTTTGCATGTAGCGACTTTGACCACTTGCACCATCGCATCCCCATTTGGTGTGCAAGATAAGATGTTGGTCTTGGCTCACCATTGTCATTTTTTCAAATGTTTGGAAAATTCTTTTACATGTGTGATCTAATAGATCTTGCAAAGGAACATAGGCAGAAGTTTCAGTAGCAGTCGAGTTATCCGGGTAGCACTTCTTTCGTGCTTCGGTAACCCTCTTATACGAAGGGAAGATATCGTGCCCAATTTCTTTAATAGCTTTTCGAAGTATCTCATATTGTTTTTTTGTTAACTTTGCCTGAATGCTCAAGGCAAGAGCAGAATCAGCATCAAAATTTAAAATCTTTGGTGAAGATGTAGAAGCCGCAGCTTCTATTATAACTTTAGGCACATCATCCCGAAGTTGACGAATTTTGCGCCTTTTACTTTGATTGCAACATTCTTCAAAGGCTATAACTGGCCTCCCACCAAGCTTGGCCTGCGATCCAATATTATTGTCTTGATTAAATTCTTGTACTTGAAATAAGCCTTTCAAGCAATCACGATTCTTATCAAGGAAAACACTTTTTTTGTAAGATGATACACGGTATCGCGAATTAAATTTAGGTAAAAAGTTTTTATGGTATTCTTTCACAATAGAATTAACCTGTGTTTCCGATATATTAGAATATTGTTTATTTAGGAACACTTCTAAGGATTCCTCTTTTTTCAAAATTAAATAAAACAGACATCGTGACTAAGTGAACTTGCTATTAAGGCTGATTTAAACCAAATGTTGATTGACCTTCGCAAACAACACACGATATTGCTTACTATTGAGAGCTTTTTTAATGAACCAAAAATTAGTTGGTATTCTGGTCCATGTATGGCTTGGAAGATAGGTAAAGAGAAAGAGAATTGTAAAATAATTGCAAGCTAAAGATTTGTACATAAACTCAGTCTTATTTTTTCCGATTATCTATGTCTCCATATTGTTAGTACCATAAAACCCTATTACAAGACACTTTCAATTTCAGAAAATCTAAGTACTTTCTACAAAAATTGTTGATATACTCAGTGCTGGGTTAATAAAGGGTTTTTTCACATAAGCGTCTTTTACTATTTACCATACAAGATCGTCAGAACTGATTAAAAGGCATGATTGTGAAACTAAATTATTTTAATAAATATGCAAAGCAGGTTTAAATCCCGGTACTAATTCCATGATCTAAATTATTAATATATTGGTATTTTTGTACATATATGACTTTCCAACTTAAATTTGTTTTAAAAACCGCATCCGGACGTATCCGGATGATATTTTTACTGGAAAATGTTGCTGATACCCTACACTATCTATTGAAAATAGTTTGCCAACAGAGGCAAACAGAGGAAGTAGTTAAAACCTTATGCGAACTAAAAAAACCACAGAAATAGAGTGTTTCTTCGTTAAAAAATACCTTATCCAATTTTTTTCTAATAAAATAACATACGATATAGTTTTTGTATTTATTTCAATCATGTTAGCATACAAAATTGTTTAAAACTTTCAAATTTCACAACATACTGATCATTTAAGGAATACCAATATCAGTTTTAACGACATTTGAACTTTGAATGAAAATCTACTAGTCTACAATTTTTTTTTTTAAAACGGTTTTCATTTTCTGATTCTACAACCAATTAACTAAAAAACACTTTCATTTAAAAAAAATCCTACTTTCAGAAAAATAGGTTTTGTCCGCATTTTCCCCACTGTGCGCGTTATTCCTGAAACACCATCAAATTTTATTCGTGGTGAACTCTTTCAAATTCCGTATGGGTTAATACATGTGAGTGGTGGAAAAAAAGGCAAAATGTCAGATTGAATTTTTTTGCAGATCAAAAACCTTAACGATTAAGAGCTACAAGTGCATTTAATTTAAAAATCGATAGACCAGGAACAAGAAGAAAACAATGAGACTTACTCTACTCTGAGCTCAAGGGCGCTAGTCCCCAAGTTAATTTTTATAATATATTATATTTATCTTAATATCAATGTTTTTGACCACAGACTTTCGCCTTCATTTGTATATAGTTATTCGAAGCCTGGTGAAGTAAAGTATATATTTCTACACTCAATTACTGCTGTATCATGTTCGTTGAGATCTGTCTCAGCGGCTTTGGTGGGTGGCTTTGGTGGGCGGAGGCGTTGACGATAGAGATGTCAAGGTCTCTGCCAATAGTAAGATTCATGAAATGCAACAACACCACCAGAATCAATAATTCAATTCCGAATAAGCGAACATCCTGAGCTACAGCTATAGCCGCGTTTTATTATCACCATGATCTGAGCTGGATCTTGGATTTACATGCACTACAACAACAACACACGATCCTGCTTTTTGTATGGATCTAAATTTGAGATCCAAAATTTAATTGTTTTTTTACACAATGAGGGCTTTATCATTGTAATTTCACATGTAAATGTTGGTACCAAATGCAAAAAAATCAATAAAACCTGTATTGCCAAATAACCATTTCCATCTGACTGAAATAAAATATTTTTCAAATAGGAAGCGAAAACCTTGATATTTATTTATTTTGTATATTATTCACGAAAAAATGAGTTATTTTAACAAAACTTGATATAAATTGGTGAAATTAAAAAAATTAAGTTAAAAAAAATGTATATTTGGCATAATTTATGGGTACCTATCATTTTTCCCAAAAAAAAATCACTTAGCGAAATGATCTTATGGCAACACTGCTTTAAATGTCAAAAAAAGAAAATACCAATAAATCGTAAGTAATCTCTAAATTAAATTATTTTAGTGTCACATTTATCAAGTTCAATTTTATTAATAGGTCAAAACGAATCTGGACTGGACTACAGATGAGACAAGAGCCTTTATGGAAGCTTATGGGAAGAGGCGTTTTGAGTTTGAGAGTGCCAGACTCAAAAAGTTCGCCATGAGTAATGTCTTGGAAGATCTAACTGCGCTTGGAGTTTTGGTAGATATTAATCTTTAAATTTGATGTGACTTGTTATTTATATATATGTAAATATTAATTTGTACCTAATGTTTTTTGCAGACTCAAACAACAACCGAAGAAGTGCTGAAAACCAAATTAAAAAACCTCTTGTGGGCCTACAAACCCAGCGTAGACCACAACAAAAGATTTGGGGAATCTTTTATGAAAGCTCCTTTTGCAGAACAAATCTAGGAAATGTTTGGTTTACAGCCCATTATGAAAAACAGCCACACCATAAATCTATGTGAGCAGGCAACCGAAGGGCTGTCAATGGGAAGAAATAGTTTTTCACGATCAGGTAGCTACCTTAAACATATTGAACATATGTATATTATGTGTGTAATAAAATGCTTTTTTTTCTTTTATAGAATCAATCACAACAACCTCAGCCGAGCTGGCTTCAGCTTCGAACTCACAGAAAGAAAATCAAATACGAGTATTATTAAATAAGGTTTTTGCTTTATGTGGCATGAAGCTATAGCATCGAGAGGGGCTTGTGAAATAGGAAGCTGTGTGCTCTCTTTCATAAAAACCAAAGCTGCTGAAGGGAAAAAAGTTTTTAGTTTTCATTCCGACAACTACAGCGGACAAAATCGAAACCGGTTCTTGTTTTGTTTTTACCTACACTGCACAGCCAAATACAAGATAGAAATGAGGCACAGTTTCCTAGAGCCTGGTCACACACAAAACGAAGGCGACTCGATGCATAGTGTGATCGAAAGAGCCACCAACAATATTCCAATTTACTGCCCGGACCAGTGGTATAATGTTGCGCGAACTGCTGCAAGACTTAGCCTAATATAGTTAAAGAAATGTATGCAGAGGATATTTTTTACTTGAAAAAAATGGTTAATGACACAACCAAAAACTGGAAAAAAGATGAAGAAGGAAACAACGTTAAATGGAGCAAGATCATAGTTGTTCAAACATTCCAAGAAAATTCCAACTTAATAAATTTCAAATACGCCTTTGATAGCGAAATGAAAGTCATCAACACAATAGAGAAAAAAAGAGGAACTCTTCAAGACTTAGAGACCTACAACCTTGTGCCGCTAAGAAACAATCAAATTCGAATACAAAAATTAAAGTATGTATAAGGATCTTATGCATCTTTGTCAGGAAAAAGTTATTCCTGAAATATATCACTCATTCTACGAGAATCTTAAAGAAGGTGCTAGTCCTCTAGATGCCATGGAGGTGGACAACAACGACTCGGATTAATTTCTAATCAAATATTACATACATATATATATTTCTCAACTTTATTTTTTTAAGAAAATGTGACTGAACTATTTTTATTTTTTTATGAAAAACTTAATGTTTGTAGTTTTTGTTTGTTTTAAAACAATGTGATGATAAATTCAATGACCTGATAATTATATAGTTACTATAATATTTAATGATACTTTTAATAACTTGACACTTTTAATAACTAGGTGCATTACCTTTAATGCGAGGAATAAATGCATATTTTGTTATTTTTTTTGTATTGATAGTTAATTTCAATTTAATTAATTTTTCTATAATAATTTAAAACTACTTCCATTTGTGGTTTTATTAAGAATAAAATTGTTAAAACAAAAATCATTTTCTATTTATCTTATTATATTAAACTTTTTTGGATACAGTGTCATTGGTCCTATGTCCATTTTGGAAATAAAAATGATTAAATAAAAAATGCTATGTCCACAATTATGAGATAGGCTTCTTCTGCTCAAAATATAAATGCACGAGAATACTATGTCCAAAAATCAGCCTAAATAACATAGCCTTATAACTATTGTAGTTTCATTAAAATTCAATCAAAAAAAAATATATGTTTTTAAAGCCAAAGGGTTTCATTAAATATGTTAGGAGTAAACACATTTTCAAGTTTTAAAATCGTTCTCCTGGAAAAAAATTAAGTTGTGACTTAGACTAGTTTTGCATTAAAGCGACGATTTGTCCACAACCAGGTAACAGCTTCGAACATATAAATATGCGTTGTATGTTTGTAAACAATTTGTTTTTCTTTATAGAATCAAGCCTATCGACATCCAGCCTAGCAGATATAAATTCACCAATTACGACAGGAAACAAAAAAAAATACATTTACTGCAAAAGAAAAATATTGAAGGAATGAAAGGCACAAAACTGTTTTGGAGATGAAATCATATTTTAGTCTTAAAATTTTGGATGTGACAAATTTTTTTTTCAGTTTTTTGGATTTATAAAAAAACCGTTAAATGGATTTTTTTCAAAAAATATACTTCTTTGATATCAAGTTACAATATATTATATAAAATTTAATTCAAGTCTAGCGTTTTTGGTTCGTAAGATATTTAGCGTTAACAAAAATGTTCACCTTTTTTTTTCAAACTGCTATGGTAAAAAAAACCACCCACGCAATGTTCTTGAGAGCAATTTCTGCATCTTTTTGCCTTATTATCTGTATAAAAAAATGTATTTGAAATCGATATCTCTTCTGGTTCTTGAGCTATGGACGACAGACATCTTTCTAAAAACCTTTTATTTCGACTCTAGGGACCTTGAAACGCCGAGAAATGTCAAAATTTTCAATTTGACAAATCGGACCCATTACAATAACTTCCTATGGGAAGTTAATAAATTAGTACAAACTTCATGAAGCAAAAAAAATGCAACAACTTAGGCAATATTAGTAAATCAAAGGTCAAAAAATTGCACGTACAATGATAAAAAACTTAATTATGTACATATATGTAAGTTTTAGTGGCGAGTGTAATAACCTTTCGCTTTTATAACATCCTGAAGGCGATTCTTCATAGAGAGAACTAGTTTTGAAGTGACTTCCGGCGAAATTTTGTTCCATTCTTCCAATATACCGGCTTTTAGCTGGTTTTTATTACTTATTTTTGATTCTCGGAGCTTTCTTCCTAAATAATCCCAAAGATGCTCAATGGGGTAAAGGTCTGGGGATTGGGAAGGATGAGGAAATTGCAACATTATAGAGAAGCCACTCCCTTTACTATCCCTGATGAATGTTTCTGATCGTTGTCTTGCACAAGTAAAAAGCCGTCTTTAAGGCCAATTTTTAAAGCGCTGGCTTTCAAATTTTCTTTTAAAATTTTTAAATATTTGTTTTTATCCATTGTTGTTTGTATAAAAACTCAAATTCCCACACCATGTTTCACCGTTGATTGCAGATTCTTCACATCTAATGCTGTGTTTGGTTTCCTCCACACAAATCTGCGACCGTCCAACCCGAAGACATTAAACTTGCTCTCGTCAAGGTATAACACATTCTTCCAAAAATCATCTGGTTTCGAAACGTATGCATTCTCATAGTTCAAGCGTTTTGAAATGTTTCCTTTTGAAATATAGGTTTTTTTTATTGTACCGTGCGCCCATTATATCCTTTTGAATGCAGAAAGTTCCGAAGAGTTTGAGGGTTAAGCGATATTCCATACTTTGCTTGAATATCAGCAGCTATTTTAGGAGCACTTAACTTGGGATCAGTCTTTACCATTCTTTCAATTTTTGGTTCCATATGAGCGTCTAGAATTTTTTTTCAACCTCTTCCTGGGGCCACTTCAAAGCTTTCATTCTTCAAATTATTTTTTAATGCATATTGAGCTGTAGACCGTGGTATTGCATATATTTTTCCGTCGTTTCTTAGTTTAAAAATCAGTTTTCTTACTTCAAGAGGTACTTTTTTATGAGAAGCCTCCATTTTCAAAATAAAAAAAAAAAACATATCTGTGCTTTTAGCTCCAGTTGAAATCATTTTGCTATTTCACTTAGTTTTCGTTATTTGTCATTAGTTATGAAAGACTCATAAGTCTCCATATGACTTTACCCGAAGTTTTAAAAAAAAAAACTAGATTGTAATTCTTTTGTGGTTTTAAATATGCACTTCGTTTAATTTTTGATGCTGATTACGAATCATAGCTCCGATTTTATTTTATATTTTATTATTTATTTTTGTATTTTTTTCAATATATTACAAGAACTTAATTTTCTAATCTTAAGACTACAAATTCTTTATAGGAAATAGTAAAAAATTGTAAAAGAAGAAAATATTAAAAATTTTGATAATCATCAAACATTAAAAAAAAAAATAATATCTCAAGAGCCTAAATTGAAAGGAGTAATTCTGAATTCGGGTTTGAATTGAATGTTGACGGCATCGAAAGCAATAAATCATGAATGAAGGATGGTATTTCAATTGAACTCCAGAGACCTACAATTTAAATTAGAAAAATCTAAAATTAGGATAGTTCTTATTTTATTATTTATAAAAAAATCCTCGCCATCACAGAGTTTGCCAAAAAATGTAAAAGGTAGATATTCAAATGTGCTTTGCATTGAAAGATGGTGACACATGGCGTGAATGTGCTACTGCTATCAAACGCTGCAATTGATTCAACTTGTATTTGTTCAAGTTGGCTTGGCTATGAATGACCACCAAGTAAAGAGATTCCTCAACTTCATAGCCACTCTCGACTTGTATATCCATCTCGACAAATGAAGCATGTAAGACAGTTTTCATAGCGAACCTTTTCAGTCTCCTGCGACATCGATCCCTTCGCTGTAATCGGCTCTTCTCATTCCTACAGGGTTAAAAATGAGGATATAAGCCATCAGAATAGAGCGATTTGATTGCCAGGAACAAAGTGTTGTTGAGAAGTGTAATTTTAACTAAAAAAAAAAACAAAACAATATTCATATAATTTAAATTTAAAATTAATAAGACGAACACATTTATGTACCTTGAATTTGTACCGGCGTTGCTGACTTCCTACTCGGGAATTCCACTTTTCTTGTTGCAACATTATCCTTGGTTTCTTCTTTTTCTGAGGATTAAATTAAATTCATTATATATTTTTATATCAATAAATTACTATTTTTGTTTTACCTTCATTTACCTGATTTTTTTTTTGTTTACATTTTCGCAGAAACTTGAAAACACTCACCTCGCTGTTAATCTGTCAAAACTCATCTCAAATTGGGCCACGTTCGCATTGCTGTTCTAGGGTGCGCCTAAAATAAAGCGATAGAATTTGTGTGCCTGCAGCAGTCAAGTATTATTTTTAGTACAGTTTTCACTAAAAAGAAGTTGCAAAATTAATTTTTCTTAAAATATTGCATTCATTTTTCAATTTTTGAATTCAACGGCTGAGTTTAAATCACATTGTTTTACCCCTAGTTGTGCAAACTTCACCCAAAAGCCCATAACAACTACATAGAATCTGGATTTTCCCATAAGAAATGCACGGGAGAACTAACACATGCTTATGCTAACGGGCGAAATTCTCGCAATTTAGTTTTTTAGGCCGAAGGAAAGCAAATCCATTAAGTCGGGACTGTAGATAGTATATTTCCTTTATGCTCTAGTTTCTGATGTCCAACCGCACACAAGTTTTTCAGTTTTTGTATTGGAAATTCAGACAACTAGCAGTCTTTATATACCTAATAAGTCAATGGTTCAAAAACATACCCTATAGTAAAGTACTCGTATCTCAGATAGCCTTTTAGATGGCCCAAAAAACCCGACCAGTTTCTAATTTCCTTTTAAAAATTTGAAAATTTGCTATAATCAATACGCATTCAGCTTTATGTTCGATTTTCAAAAAAAAAAGTTCGTTGTAAAAGTTCAAGAACTTTGACGTTTATTAATCTTTGTGTTTAATAGCGTTATTTTGAAATCAAATACAGAATATACAGTTATCTACTTTCAAAATATAAAAAGTTCACATCTCTAAAAATCTATAAAGTTTCCTAAAAGCTTACTTTAAGAAAGTTTGATTTGTATCCCATACTTTAAGGTCAGCACAAAATAACATGGTTTGTGTCTTTACTATACATTGAGGCGAATTCAATGAAACCAATTCGAATTATTAAATGAATAGCCTTCTTATTGATGAAGTTAATTATTGAACAAAAAAGTGTTATTTTTAATGAGGTATAACTTAACCATGTCGACTTCGTTTGTTAGGCTAAGGATATTTGAGAATTCCTTGATATTAATTTAATACTAGTGCGTTCTTATAAATCCACTGGCCGCGTTCAACTTTCGTGTTGGAGAAAATATAAAAATGTTAAAACGCCCATCATAATTTTATTAATATTTTGTTTGAACGTTTTGGGCAATATATTTGAACGTTTTTTTAGTTGAATTTATATTATTGCCCAATAAAATTAGGCCAATATATTAAAAACGTTTAAACAATGGCTTTATCGCCGAATTTTTCGGAATAAAATGCCACAACACCCAAAATCAAATTTAAAATATCATTACGTCCAAATTAAATGATGTCATGTGTTTGGGCATTCTATTTGTTTGTTTCTTGACACTGCAATATTTTGTCGGATCGCCCAAGAACTCGGAACATCAAAAGTTTGTAACAACTATAGCTTTATTTAACTTTTAGAAATCCGAAATAAGGCCAATTTTCCAAGTGATATATAACGACATGGTTTGCTTGCTCACGTATGTAGCTTTAACCCGTGTCAAAGCCCAACCACCCAAAATCTTTTGGACGGTATGACATTTCTTTATTTGAGCGTCATTCCATTGAAAGTAGGCTTGGGTGATATGACAATTTATTTGGCAATTGTGACGTTTCTTTTTTTGAGCTTTTTGAGCTATAAGTTTTTTTGTGATATAATATAAGAAACCATTAAATTCATAGTCGTCGTAATTCCCGAATTCAATACCATTAATACTCTCTTGTCATAAAACCCAAATTCAAGATTAACAATTCTTTTGGGCAAAATGACAACTTACAATTTTGGCGTTCTTTTATTCAAAATTTATTTGGGAGTGACGAAATACGCTTTTGGTATTTGGCGATTTTGACTTTGAGTATTTTTGTTTTTGGCGAAAAGACATAACACCTGTTGAATCAGCTGTTCTATTAGATAACCAAATATACTAGAAATTATTGGATAGCTTTGATATCAACGCTACCATTGTAATTATATTACGTGTGGTTTTGACATAGGAAGAAACTTCACTTTCAGTAAAATCAAGCTAGTTGACTAACAGTTTCGAGCCAATTGTAGCTTATGATTAATACGCCTAGCCGCGTGTCTTGACTTCCTATTAGACAGTACCCGGTAATGACACTTATTATCGAGCTTATATGCGATCTGCTTACTGATAGCAAGCACCTTGATAGCTTTGAGTCTAGAGTAGGCCAGATGTTTTTTGTGGCCTGACACGTGGTGATGTTATTCCACATGGTGTTTGCCTTCTTTATAGCGTCCTGCATTAGCATTAGTCTACAAGTAGAGGTTGGTATGCCAAAATTTGCCAAACGTGGTCGAATGGGTTGTACTGTACCATTACTGGCGAGTTCATCTGCCTTACCTAGAATGTCTCTATGGCCCGGCAGTCGGCACCCAGCAAATGTGAATATTAATCTCTCTACTAGAGAGATGATCGACAGTTATAGAGTTTGTAGAGACAGAGTCCAAAGAACTGATAGCGGCATGACTATCTGAGAAAATACGGATATCAGACGATAATATCACGTTTTCTTTAAGCCAGGAAAAGACTACTTTTATCGCCAAAAGTTCAGCCTGAACACGCTACAATGATTGGGAAGGCGGAATGAGAGACTTAATTTCAGTCGTTCAGAGTACACACCTCCACCAACCCATTCTTTTGTTTTTAAACCATTTGTATAAAAGTGGACTGACTCGTCCTCCGGGAATGCCCAATCCTCCCAGAAATATCTTGAAGGTAGAGAAGTCTGGAAGTTTCTTTCGAATTGCAGTTGGGGGAAGGTGTTCAGAATTGATGCTTTGGAATTGATTCTAAATACCTACGAATTACGGAGTGACCAATGTTGTTGTTAATCCACTGGGTTGAAGCTTTGAAGCGAATGGGATGGGATAGTAAGCCCCATTTATCACCAATATCTTTTTTGCAAGAAAAGAGAGCTACAGTAGCTTTTTTAAGGTGTTAAAAAAACTCTTACCCGGAACCGCTATAGCAACGCCATCCGCATAGACAATCACTCTGAAACCCCCCGCATCCAGACCAGTTATGACCTAATTTAGGTTCTAGAGGAGAGTGGATAGAACACCAATTTGCGGTGTCCCTCTACTAACGAATCTTCTAGCCGAAGCATTGGCCATTTTTAAGTTAATTATTCTTCAGTAAGTATTAAATGAATTAACTCCACAAGCGAACTCTCTTCGTTTAGAGATGTTAGTGCAGATGTGTGCAGTTGTTAAAAGCAAAGAAAGCAATTGTAGTGAACTCTCTATGATGGAAGGAGTATTCGATTGTGCGTACTAGTGTGTGTAGCGCCGTTTCTTCTTATTTACATTTACAGTAGGCATGTTGAGACATAGACAGAAGTCATGTGTCAATACTGGATATCAATCAATCTTCAAAAGGTCTTAAATACGAACGATGATAGACTTATAGGTCGTAGATCTTTCGGATTGACTTGCGAGCATTTACCTGTTTTGGGTATAAAAACAACTTTTACTTCTCTCCATGCCGAAGTATTATAGACCAGATATAGACAGCTGGCAAACATTTCCTCAAGGATTGGTCTATTTCTGTAGCTTTTTGTAGTTCGGCTGGTATTATAACATCTGGTCCTGTAGATTTAAATGGTTGGAAGCTGTTGAGAGCCCATTGTAGCTTGTTCCTTGTGATCAGACCTTGTAGATATGTTTTATATGATTGTTGCAAGTTGTGGTTAGACAACTACTAAAAAAGTGAGTATTCAGTTGTAAGTTGAGCGATTCCCATGGGAAGTTTTTGTAATCTGTCCGATTAATCGACTTAAAAATATTGTTTTCACATTTCTCGAAGTCTTAAGATTCCTAGAATTGAAATTCAAGATTTTAAGAAAGATGTCTGTGTTTCCTTGTGTTCATACATTCGCGATACCATTTTTTATCGTCCAATCCTCAAGAACTAGCAGAGATGTCGACTTCAAATTTAATTTGTTTTGCGAATAACATCGGAAGCTGCAGAAAGGACTTTCAAAAAAGTAAAGAAGGTGGTTTTTCTACAATAGCAATTTAAAAAAAAGTGAACATTTTTGTTCAACCAAAATATTTCACGAACTAATAACACTAGAGGCTTCAATTAAAATGTACATTATACAGGGATATTCATTTTACGATTTTAAATTTAAACGTAAATAAAACACAAACAATATTTTGCTTTATGATATTTTTTTTTTATTGAAAGTTTAAACGTTGACATTATGTTTCAAACACTACACCATTTAAATGACCACGACGCAGATTGTTGCAAGCATCGATTCTTTTGAGGTAATTTTTGACCACTTTTTGACACATATTGGGTGCTATCTCAGCCATAACTTGCAGAATGTTGGTTTTTAAGTGTTTAAGAGTTAAAGGTTTATCCGCATTAACACTGTCTTTTGCGTAGCCTAACAAAAAAAAGTCACTCGATGTCAAATCGCATGATCTTGATGGCCAATTGATATCGACACAACGAGATTACGCGGCCAGGAAATGTCTCTTGCAATAAATCCATATTCTCTCAATTTGTGTGGCATATGGAACCGTGTTGTTAAAAAAAACCACATATTCTCCAATTGCAGGCAGACAAAAGTCGTGTACGTACCTATCATATGCCCATAACGCTCCGAATTAACGTGACATTCCTCGTACCGTCGTTTTCCAAAAAAATAAGGTCAAACCACACCGCCCGAAAGAGCACACCAAACAGTGACTTTTTTAGATGGAATGGTCTCTCTTCCATTACTTTATTATTATTAGAACACCTCAAATACGACAAATTTATTTATTAAAATACCCACCGAGTGAGAAATGTGCTTCGTCGCTGAAGAAAATTGTGTTCAAAAAATTCGCCATCCACCGCCTGTAGTTCAAGCACCCTGTTGGATGCTGCCATAATCGGAACGTCAACTCACCGTCAATATGATGTGGAATTTAAAATCACCAACTGTTATACAAATTTAATAAAAGAAGGTCAGATGGAGGTTAATACAAGAACGATGGACACTTCGATTTAAATTGTGATTTGAAAAAGGTTGTTTTCTCAAATAAAGACAAATTTAATAAAATTGAAGTTTTGAGTTTCCTTTTATATTTTGTATTCCAAATTTAAACTTTTTTTTGAGAAGAACATTTTTGTCCCTCGTTGCTTATTAAAAAGCGAACTATAAACAATTAATTTTGTTACAAAAATCCTCAAAAATTAAAAGAGTGTGTGCCGACATCTTGTCGTTTGATAATATATATTTCTAAAATCAACACAACAAACAGCATTAAGAATGTATTATAAGCAAGAAGAGAAGTTACTTATCAACCCAACATTACACGAAGAATATAATAAATGTCTGGCAGAATAACTCAAACTTAACCAAATGGAAGAAGTGGATATCACTCAAGACACTATCTACAACTCACCTTTTCACAACATCGTGCCGTCATAAAAGACTCCAGTACAACCACAAAACTGCGTGTAGTCTTTAACGCATAATTTAAAACTTCGAATGGAACTTCGTTGAATGACCATCTGATAACTGGACCTAAGACACAAACAGATATTATAGCAAAAGTTTTAAGGTGGAGAACACATAAAATTACCATTACATCTGATATAGAAAAGATGTATAGACAAATCCACATTCATCCAGATGATGTATACTATCAAATGCTGTATTGGCGTGAAGATACAACAACAATAGTTAAACTCTATAAGGCTAAGGTTTTGATGTTTGGTACTGCTCCAACTCCATATTTAGCGAACAGAACTCTCAAAAAACTTGCCTCTGACGAAGAATCAGCACACCCACTAGCCGCCCAAATAATCCCTCAAGACATGTACATAGATGATTTAGTTTTAGGTGCTGATACATTAGAGGTAGCCAAAGAAAAGTTCCATCAAATTTCAAAATTATTATCTTCAGCTGGATTTAATCTTCATAAATGGATGAGTAATGAAAGGGAATTTTTGAAATCCTTTCCGGAAGAAGACCGAGAAACAAGTGTTTCTTTGACTTTCCCATCTACTGACTCCTTTTCTTTCCAAGAGATCGTTCTCGATAATAGCGTTGCAAAACGTTCCATTCTTTCAACCATCGCTTGTCTTTTTGATCCATTAGGATGGATAGCACCTTGTATTATCAAGGCTAAGATCATCATGCAGCAATTATGGCTGAAGGGCCTTTTATGGGACGACAATATTCCAGTTGAATTACTACAAGAATGGCTCTCTTTTCAAGAAGAGTCAGAAATTTTAGAAGACAATCACCTTCCAAGATGAATAAACACTCAAAGTGACATCAAACAAATAGAACTCGACGGATTCAGTGATGCCTCAATTAAAGCGTATGGAGCCGTCGTCTACCTTAGAGTATTAGACAACCAGAACCTCATACACACTCATTTGCTCATTTCTAAAACAAGGGTAGCGCCTGTTAACACAATTTCGTTACCAAGATAAGAACTTTGCGGAGCTGTCATGCTGGCAAAACTTCTCGATTATACCCGATCAGTTCTTCCATTTAAAACCGTCCAATTATTTGCATAGACTGATTCTACAATTGCCTTGAGCTGGATATCTGGATTACCATCGAAATGGAAGACATTCATAGCCAATAGAGTCACCGAAATTCAACGGTTGACCAATGTAAGTATATGGCGACATATTCCCACCAAATTAAACCCAGCGGATTTAATATCTCGTGGTATCCTTCCACCGAAATTGAAGATCAAGAGTGGACCACACTTTCTTCAGGAAAAAATCAAGATTCACGTCACCATCAAAGATGCTAATGGCATTCTTGATGTAGTTTGCAAAAAATCCAAGCTTATCAAAGTAATTAGAATCGTTGTCTTTGTGAACAGATTTATCTACGAGTATAATGTAAGAAAGGATGATGTTTTAAGAATGAAGTCAGTTCTTTCACCGATAGAACTTGTCATTGCATTGCATACAACCATAAGGAGGGTTCAACAATTAATGTTTCCCGATTTCATAAAAGAACTCGAAGTTACTAAGAGAACAAAGCTTAACAAATCTCTAAACATGTTTATTGATCGATCTGGTATTATAAGAATTGGCGGTCGACTACAAAATGCCAACCTTACATATGATCAAAAGCATCCTATTGCATTGAGACCAGATCACAACTTCTCGAAACTCATCATTGAAGATGCTCATAAGAAAACTCTACATGGGGGTGTCCAGCAAACAATAGCTTTTATTTGAAATCAATTTTAGATTTTCAATATGAAAAGAACAGTGAAGAAGTGGTTGAGTAAATGATTCACTTGTTTTAGTAATCAACCAAATCAATGCAACAACTGATGGGAAACCTTCCTGCAACCAGAGTAAATATGTCACGACCATTCACTCACACTGGTGTAGACTATGCCGGCTCTTTGTAAGTTAAAACTTGGAAAGGAAGAAATTCCAAGAAATTTAAAGGATATTTTGCAATTTTCATATGTGTCTCCACAAAAGCAATTCATCTTGAAGCTGTAACAGATCTCACAACTCAAGCCTTTATCGCAGCGTTCAGAAGATTTATATCTCGAAGAGGAAAATTTACTATGTGTTTGAATATAATATATATATTCAAACATATAGCACATAAATTATATTAAACAAATTATGGTAGACAAATCAAATACTTTAGATTGAATTAAATTATTTATTACTTTACTGAAATATCACAGAAATAAGGAACAGTTAACGTATACTTACCAAACAAATAAATCGAAGGAAAACGGAACACACACCCATCGCGATAATTATGTTTTTTCAATTTTTTTTTTACCAACAATAAAATATAGGTACTGCATCTGCACAAGATAAACCTGAATGAAAAATAATGTCGGAATCGAAAGGAAACTGCATATGTTGTCTCGCTCTCGAGTATCGAACTTTCTTAAACTTCGATTGCAATATGCAATTACAAGTCAGGGATGTCGTACAAAACTGACGTTTACTTTTTGTAAGGGTTTACATGATGCAAGGCAAAACAAAGATTGAAATTTATTAACTATAATAGACTTTGATGGAGTAGATGAATTTTGATACATATATTGTTTGAAATAAATAGTAATTGAAAAGATAATTAATCACATCTCTCTTTGCATTTAGTATTATAAAATAATACATTTGTTACCTCTTTAACGCTAATGGTCGATCAAAGTGATATGACCGTTTACCTTGTGCATTGGGGGGGGGAGAATGTTGGATGCTGCCATAATCGGAATGTGAACTCACCATCAATATAATGAGGAATTAAAAATCACCAACTGTTATACAAATTTAATAAAAGAAGGGCAGATGGAGGTTAATACAAGAACCATGGACACTTCGATTTAAATTGTGATTTGAAAAGGGTGTTTTCTCAAATAACGACAAATTTAATAAAAATGAAGTTTTGAGTTTCCTTTTATATTTTATATTCCAAAATTAAACTTTTTTTGAGCAGTACACACCCATTCGACATATCTACTACGACGTTGTGAATGGTCAACTGGCTTCAGTTGTTGTATGTGCTGAGCTGTATATGGATGCAGGTGTAAATCCAAATGCAAAATACTTCGGCAACGCTTTCATTTGCAGCAGCGATATTTTCAGTAGTACGAGCGATACGATGATCCACAGGCCTTACAATATCTGTAACCAATTGCTTGCGTAGTTGGACGATTTTGTAAACTATAATCTCCTCTTAAAGCACGATATGTGACTATGGAAGAATCACCATTTCTGTAGTAGGTTTTAACAATTTGTATGCGTTGTGCGAAAGTTAATCGATAAATTTTGGTGAGTGTCAGACTTTCAACTGAAAAAAATGATCAATTAAATTTGACAGATGTCGAATTCACAGCCCTTTTTTGAAACCGCAAAATGAATAACCTTTTACATTGATTGAAACATTTTTTTGATTTTAAGTTTGCTAACGAATCGAATAAAATCCAGAGACAACTTTTTCATATGATGAAAAAATGCTTGACTAATATTTTGCATTAATTGGGTTGAGAAGGAACTCAGATTAAAGTTGAGTTAAATTGCTATTAATTTCCTTATAAAATTTTTGACAAATTATTCTATTGTTGATGTTGTGAAAAAAAAAGACGTGAACATATTTCCAAGATGTGCGTATCGACTATTTCCTTCATTGCAAAATTTAAATTGTTCCAATTTCAAATAATGTATATCTTATTTCTAGAAAACAGCTGCTTCTCATGTTCAAGATTTCTTTACCAGAAAAAGTGGTACTTCAGGAAATTTTTAATATTTGATTTGGAAGAGAAACAAATTTCGCCAAAAAATCCTAAACAAAGGTTTTACATATTTCGCAATGTAGATACTAAATGAAAACAATAAATAACAATCGCAATTCGAATAAACTATGTTTTGTTTGTAATGTAAATTTAAAATTATTTTGCGAAACGAAAACATTTGTATTTGCAAAGCATGTAGATTCATATTACCTATTTATTCAATTGTTTCGGCAGATCACCCTCCCTGCCAATTCGGTTGTTTTGCTAATTTTATTTCTTTCATTCTGGTTAAACATTTCGCATGTTTGGAGTAGCACATTTTTTTATCCACTATTAGGAACAGAAATTGACTCATTATTTAGAAATATTATTGACTTTAAAAATCATGTGTATTCTATCGTCAAGGTTACAATTATTAGCTTTAGCAGTCACACAATTCGTTTAGTCAGAACAACAATAGCTGCGTTTTGTATCCAAGTTGTCTGATCAGTATCGATCTTGACTTGTTCAGAATATGCCATTTTGTCTATTAGATTTGGTTGGACATTTTAGTTCTTTAAAACACGCTTTTACTAACAGAATCCTTAAAACAAAATTATATTACATTTATGTCAACAAAAAAGTTCATCTAAAATGACATAAATTGTATTTTTTGCATTTTATTATTCAAGTTTCTAGAGTTTGTAATTCCTATTTGTTAACACAATTTTTTCTTCTACTCTAAACGTCGAACTTGTGTAGTTGTAGAAGCTGAGTAAGGTCAATGATTCTTGAGAATTTTCTCCAAATGAGTATTGAAACCAGGCCCTAGTTCACCCAGGACTGTAACGCCACCTTAAGTAAGAGTCCTGAAACTAAAGGGCGTTCTTAGCCCTCTACCTTCCTACGTTTATGTCACCCCACCTCCCACGTTGTAATGGCGAAAAAGCTAGCCGCGGTCCTATCTCCTATGCTCCTTCTCACTCTACGTAACCTAGCTGAATTGCTGTTACCGAATCCTAATCTTTTCCTTACACAGCAGGAATTACACATGATGAATTAACATCAACTGACTCCTCACTCTTTCTCTTCCTCCCCAACCACCTTTCATCTTTATTGGGCTGGATCTAAGGTGTTAAACGACCCGTGGCGATGATCAGCCTGGCTAGCCTTATCTGTACATGCGAATCTCTGTGCAGATGGACCATTTTTCTTCCCATCTCGTGTGACCAAGATGAACAATGAGACCGGTATCTCATCAGGCGGCAGCTTGGCGTCAAAGCATGCTGCCGTATCTCCTGCTGAAAACACAGAGAAGGAAGTAGTGGCTTACAATGGACCCTCCTCTGCTGTTGGTAGCAACGGGAATATAAAGGTAGCGATACCTAATTTCAGTAGTGGCAGGGTTGTGAAAAATGGCCCTACCACTACAAATGAGAGTACTTCCAGAAATGGTAAACTCTCAAAAAGCCTTTATAGACAAAGGCGGCAAGCGGCGAAAATCTAAAAGGCCTCTGGTGCATCATCGAGGACTAAAAGGACATCGCAGCAAACCGCTAGCGTTGCTACAACAGGGACCAATAAGGACTCCATAAACTTTAATATTCGAATCTATAAAAAAGATGAGGTTAACGCGGAAAGCGGGCCTCCAAAAACAACCGAAGGTGAACTAGCGGTTGGTGGGCCCTTTACGCAGTCTTCTCTCCTAACAGAGGGTGACGATGCACCCATGTCCTCTCCAATCGCGAGTCCACCCTCTACAAAAGTCGTAGACAGTCCATCCTTAATGGAGACTAAGGACGACCTTAACATGATCCTTCTGAGCGAGGACGAACTTTTCTGTTCATCCTCAGAGGATCAGAAAAAACCGTGGTGGAGGTTGATCTGCCTAATTGCCTCGGCCTCACTTCTTCTCCGTCTGGCGAAAAATGTGGAAGACATTGTCCTGATCCAAGAGCCATGGATTGTGGGATCCGTTGTTCGACAACTCAGGACTCCTGGGTACTACACACTTTGTGTGACAGATAAAGGTTAACCTACATCTTGCACTCCATCGTTTCAGTGACCAAGATACCACCGTAGCTAGGCTGGGAACAACCAAAGGAAGTTTCTGGCTAGTGTCGGCGTATCTTGGCCATGACCACCTTGGCCCTCACCCTGGAATAATCCTGGAGAAAGTCGTCGCTGAAGCGGAAAGGCAAAGGATCCGCCTAATTATTGGGAGCGATGCTAACGCTCATCATACTGTATGGGGCAGTACGATTATCAACGACAGAGGTGAGTCTCTTTTTGATTATATTCTTGGTACTAACCTCTTAGTAAGTAATGTTTGAAATGAACCAACCTTCATAACTAAAACTCGACAAGAAGTTTTAGACATAACTCTTGTCTCAGATTGTATACACCATATGATCTTGGACTGGAAAGCATCCAAAGAACACTCGTTTTCTGATCATAGATATATCCAGTTCAATATAAATGTAGATGATAACCCGAGTCCATTGACTTTTCGAAACTATCGGAAAACTGACTGGGCTTCATACAGGAACTCATTACAGAGTTTGCTAGAACCTGGACTATCTAGTCCTTCCTCTAACGCTTACGAACTTGACAACAAAGTCAATGACCTTACCTCAGCTATGAACAGATCACTAGAAATTGCTTGTCCACTTATACACATAAGAGGAAAGAGGAAACCACAATGGGCCTCAGAGCTTGACTCGCTCAGGAAAGAAAGCAGGAAACTTTTCAACCGGGCCAAAGCCGCAAAACTATCCTCTCATTGAGACTCCTACAAAGAATCCCTAAGAATCTACAAGAACTGACTTAGGAAGTCCAAGCGATCTTCTTGGCGATCCTTCTGTGGCACGATAGAAGAAACTTCTGAAGCCTCTAGGTTACGGAAAATTCTTTTAACTAATGCAGCTGTGCCAGCTGCTTGAAAAATGCAGACGGCTCCTGTTCAAATTCAAGTAATAAATCGCTGAACTTACTATTGGACACTCACTTCCCTGGTAGTTCTCTTACTAAAACTTGCAACAGTTATATACGTTCAAGTTTAAATACAACATATCCACAAGGTCTTATCACAAGGGATAAGCTACAATGGGATCCCAACAGCTTTAAGATATGGAATAATACCAGCCGAATTACAAAAGACTTCTGATATAATTGCACCAATCCTTGTGTCAATTTTTACCAGCTGTCTTTACCTGGTCCATGTTCCCTCGGCATGGAGAGAAGTTAAAGTTGTGTTTATACATAAAGCAGGTAAATGCTACAAAGTCAATCCTAAAGTCTATCATCATTCCTTCTTAAGATCTTGGAAAGATTGATTGATATCCATTTAAGGGCACGTATCGATACAAGATGGTTGCTTTCCTTGACATCGAAGGATAGGACATTCTTGGACGATGAGTCAATCCATTTTTACACAGATGGGTCAAAAAAACTCGCCAGGAACGGTACAGTACAGCCGATCCTACCACGTTTGGCAAGTACTGGCATACCAATCGCTTCTTGTAAACTGCTACTAATGCAAGACGCTGCGAGTAGGGCAGGCACCAGGTGGACCAACATCACCACGTGTCAAGTCACAAAAAACATCTGGCCAACACTGGATTTAAAACGTTCAAGGTGCTTGCTCTCTCTAAGCAGATCGCATATAAGCTCGATAATAGGTGTCATAACCGGACACTGTCTAATAGGAAAGCACGCCACGAGACTAGGCGTATTCTCAAATGACTTTTGCAGAAGCTGTTAGGACAAGGAAAAGGAAGAAGCGGTTCTTCATCTTCTCTTCACATGCCCTGCTCTAGCTCGAAAACTCAAGAATTACCTAGGAGAATTCTTCTTTAACGATCTTAATCATATCGGTATAATCCTCTCACGTTCCGTAAGGCGCTCAAGCTGGTTCCATTGAGCTTAGGAGGAAGCCCCAAGATTCATGTGGTATCACAATGGACCATTACACTGGCCTAAGCGTGTCCGTTTCCATCTTGGACAGCCACTATAACCTAGCCTAATACATATGCAAGTGGGTGTGCAAATCACAGCTTGTAGGCAAAAAGAGAGCAACCGTCGAAGTTGGTTCTCTCGATTAGTTCTTTTCTCTCTAATATCAAGTACAATAATCTTACCTTTGCCCAAACTATGGAAAGATTTGCTCCAGTGTTCGGTGAGATGACCCATGGCCATGAGATGACCAGTGCACCTATTGCTTCGAAAGCTGACTTTTAAAGCTACAAGATATAATTAATCAGCAGCTTCTCCATGACTTTGGAAAGAGGTGACGTAAGTGCAATCGGTCGGTAGTTAGAGGGTGAAGAGGATTCGACTTTTTTGGGAATGGGGTCGTCAAATGCAGTTTTCCATCCTCTCGGAACGAGATAAGATGAGTAGGACAGATGAAAAAGCTTACGCAGGGGTTTGCTAGCGTTGTAGAACACCACTTCAGAAGAATAGCGAGATAACATCTGGACCAGCGGATTTATGTGTGGCCAGCTGCTTTATGAAAAGTTCTTAGATATTATTAGATAACGGTAAAATCTTTACTTTAAAAATTTTTATAGCCAGCTTTATGAAAAAAAACTATCTGCCAGAATATGAAGACCGCATAAACATACGTTTTTGAGATTAAAACAGGAAGACACCATAACTAATATCTTAAAGTTAAAAGTAGATAATTTAGGGTTAAGAAAAAAACTAAGAATTTACTTATAGGGCCAATACACTACGGAAATACGTTTGTTCAACTTGTTTTTGAGCAAACATAGTTTCGCCACACACTACACAAACAAGTTTGAGAGATATTAGTTGCGTGACGTTTTTCCTCTTAATCAGACCTACTTACGGACACGGAGCAATGAGTTATTTAGCATGTGGAGATTTGATTATTGCCTTGGCTATTAAAAAAAAAATGGGTGTAAAGAGTGGTACAAAAAAATCTGTTTTTGGACATTCTAATTTGTTAAATGAATTGGAAAACTCGTCCAGCGTTGACTTTAACAATTTTTTACGCATAACAAAGCCAGTTTAACAAATTTGTTACAAAAAGTTACGCCAGTTATTAAAAAACAACTTTGATGAGAGATATTATATTACCATAAGATCGACTATCTTTAACACTATGGTTCCTAGCAAGTGGAGAATCTTTTAAAGACCTTAAATTTTTTTATGCTTGCGCCGCAAACAATAGGTAGAATTGTGATGGAAACCTGTGAGACCATTATTACAGTTTTGAAAGGAAATATAAAAGTGCGTTTATTTTTATTTGTACGTATGTAATGTACAAAGGGTTGCATTTCACATATCAAGATTTTGTGAGAACTCGTCAAAAAATTCTTGCGTAAATGCTCACAAGCTAATTTTATTAACTCTCCTCATCATTGGAAACTTTTTATCTTTTAATGACCTTTGTTTTGGATTTTTAAATTTCCTGAAAATAAAAAAAAAAAGAATCAAACGGGAAGCAAGTCAATATAACTGAACAACCTGTTCGTTCTATTTTAACTATAAACGCATTTTTTCAATTATACTCACGGCGCTCATAAACGCAAATTATGAATTTCTAATGGTCAACGTAGGAATCAAAGGAAGAACGTCAGATGTGGGTATAGTTGGACATTAATAAGTCGTTTTTTATTGGTAAATTTATACGCCGCGCAGCAAAATCTTACACACTAAACAACAACAAAGAAATAGTGCGAATAAATAAGGCAGTAAAAATAGTGCATATAAATAGTTCAGATAAAGTTTTGGAATGCTTGGATCCAGTTCCAGAAATATTTTTTACTTAAAGGTTGGCAGGATTTTATTATTTGGGGATGCGTATGTATTTTTCTGTGCTCTGTTTTCACTAGAATAAAAATAAATTGGTTTGAAATATTAATCTACGATTAGACTGTCAATGTAAATATTCAATGCATTGACTACTTGACATCACCCAAAAATCTTTAATAATCACAGTGCTATCTCTAAATTTATTGAAATGTGATGTGTGTTAGGACTCGCCCAAAACCAAAGCGAAACATTTGATGCGAAAACAAAACTTTTGTCATTGGTCGGGTTTAAAGGCTCTCCCAAACCAACGCGAAAGGGGCATATTCGCCGAAGCGGCGTTGTTTATTTCTGTTTTGTTATCATTGTGAATGATTCGCCCTGATTCGCTTGGTATCGCAGCGTAAGTTTATTTTGAGAAAAGAAAGTTTAATTGTGCCGCTGAATGTTTCGCGTTGATGTGTCCCCTTTCACACAGGAAAACTGAGTTGCCAGGAACTAGGAGCTTGTAGGCAAGACGGGCTTAGGGGGAAGGACAAAATCTCCCTTCACACCCTTGAAATCTAATTCGGAGGAAATATAAGAACCAAGCAGCGCTTTTGGCAATATCGAATATCTGATTATTCCATAAGAGCTGATCTGTAATACACCTGCAGAGTACTGTTGATATCAGAATTTAATACGCTGCCTTTGAAGTTCTACATCCGGATGGCAAAAATGTGAATCTAGAAATGAATATGAAAAGCTGAAGGAACTGTCGTCAGCGAAACAGTTTAATGAATTAGAAGTGGCAGACAGGAGATCGTTAATGAATATGAGGAAGGGAGTCGGAGACAAAACGGGGCCCTGGGGGACCCCAGCATTTAATTTATGAGTATGAGATCTAAAACCATCCAATACAACTTCTACGCATTTTCGATAAGAGAGCTTGGTGTCAAACTCTATATAATGCTTTTGACATATCAAGTGCAATAATCTTACTTTCTCCAAAATGATTTAAAGATTTATTCCACTGTTCGGTGACATAAAACATGAGATCACTAGTGGACCTATTGCTATAACTAAAACCATACTGTCGGCCATTAAGAAGCTTCCGTTCTTCAAAATATTTCTTGAGATGATAAATAATCAGCATGTCCATGACCTTGGAAAAAAGGGACGTGAGTGCTATTGGACGATAGTTGGAAGGAGAGTAACAGGCTCGACAAATGCTATTTTCCTCTCGGAAAGAGAACTGGTTTTGCCAGCTTTGAAGAACACATCTTAAGAACAATAGCGGGGATACTATCCGGGCCAGAGGACTTGTGTATGTCAAGGTACAAAGTACTCTTGCAACTGCACTGATGAGAAAGAATATTCGTCCCATGGAATCGTTTACGCTCTCAAGACTCATGACACTCTCCGGTATCTTCGAATTAACAGCAAACTGTGCTGCAAGCAAATTTGCTTTATCTATAGAGCTTACATAGGGAGTGTCGTTGTGGACGGGCGTTGGAACCGAGGATGATGTGGTGTTTCGTACTTTGCTTACGAATGACCAAACATTTTTCCTGACTTTGGGACATTATAGTATTTTTCGACCACTTAAAGTTCCTGAAGAATTCGTTGATACCATTCCAGTTGGCTTTCTCATATTGCCAAACGGTTCTCATAGGAAATTTTTCTTTAAATAGGTTTACATGATAAATTTGCAGACACGATACAATAGTTAATGGTGTTTAGAGGCGGTAATACATTAATTCTGTATTTATTAGGGTCAGAGGTAAGAAACGTGTCTATGTTGCAAAGAGGGATAAAGCTGCCGTTAAATCCAGAATTTCAGATTTGATCTTAAATCAAAAATAAACCAATTTTTTTTGGCCCATGGAATACAAAACAAAAAAAAAATTTGTGTTTTGATATATCAAGAAAAAATGATTTATTTTACCCGTGGAAAACCCCATAACATTTGGGTATCTATCGAGACTGGTGACTGACAGTGGCTATTGCTGGTTGCAGCGTTCTTCTCTAGGTTCAAGGTTAGTTTTCAAGAATAATAATGCATTTTATACAAATCTTCTGCTGTTTCATGTATTCGTATTAAAGTAATATCGGAGAAGAATAGATAATAGGGACGTAAATTGAATGTCTTACGTCTTACGTCATCTAGCATAATTGCGACCAACTCTGATATTTGATTCTACGGAAATATAATCGCGTAAAATGCCTGCAACAAATTTGCTAAATCATAGTTGAAAGCGATTGATTTTCATTTGCAGCTGATTTTGTGCTTCTGACCTAATTTTCACAAGGGAAACCATAACAAAAACCAAATTTAATGACATTTTCAAGTTATCGAATAATCATTAACTTTCGTTGAGTTTATTTTGACATTTCTATTATACTTAACGATCTTAAATTGGAAACGACTAGACGATAGTGACAAAGTTAAGTGAAGAAAATTATTGACGAAATAGTTAATAATAATCCTTTTGACGATAATCGTTTTGAAAATAACGGAATTATTCCCTAATATTCTTCGATTACCTTTATTACAAAATTATAATATAAGACATTTAAGAATGATTTTCGAAGCTTCGTTACGGGTTATCTATTTTGCGGTTTCAAAGTTAATTGTTAAAACAATTTTTTCCAGTTGAAAGTCGGATATTTAAGAAAATGGATTGCTTAAATTATCGCACAACGCTTACAAATTGTTAAAACCTACTACAAAAATGGTGATTCCGCCACAGCCACATATCGTGCTTTACCCCTTGAACAGAATGAGACGGAGCTATAGCTAAAAAAATCGCTGTAGTATAAGCTGTCAATAAAAACGCTCACTAATGTAGCAAAGGTCGCCCAAAATTTTGTAGCGCAAATGCATTGAACGTTCCCAAAAAAAAAGTGAAAAGTCAAAGAATGAAATGGGTTTCCCCCATCTGTCATCTCAAATGTAGCTTGTAGCGCCGCCAAAAGTTAAAGTTGAGTCAACTTGCGCTGCAGCTAAAGCTACAGCTTCTCATTGTGTCGATGTATAGTATTTTCGTATCTTTTGACTTTGACAGTGCTACAGGCAACAGCTTCAGCTAAACCATTCTGTTCAGCCAGTTAACCTTCCGATGCCAAGTTAGGTTACCCATCACCCCACCAATTTTGTTATAAAACCTCAAAAGAATACTTTTCTCAGTTTCTTTTAATGTAAATTCTCGATCTTTAATATAATTATAATAATTGATTTTCAGTTCCATTACTGTTTTTTTATAAAAGGTGATGGGACCATGCACAACAGCAAATGTAATTCACTAAGGCAAATAAGCCTTGCCTTCGGAAGGTTAAGATGAGATTATGGTTAACAACCATGCGTGCAACTACTAGTAACTGATATTGTAAGGGTGCATCATCGTTTCCCTCGTAGCACTGAAAATATCGCTTCTGTAAAAGTGTTGCCGAAGACCAAAATGTGAAGATTCTTCGACGTTCTTGGAGGACGATTTTCAATCAAAACATTATTCAGCGATGAAGCACATTTCTTATTCGGTGGGTATGATAATAAACGAAATTGTCGTATTTGGGGTCCTTTTTAGTCTGGAGGTGTGATTGGACCTTACTTCTTCTTAAACGACGATGGAACGACCTTAACCGTTAATGCCGAAGGTTATAGTCACATGATAACTGACTTTTTTGTACCTGCTATTGAAGAATACGACTTGGATAATATTTGGTTTCAACAACACGCACGGTGACACATGTTACACAACTCGAGAAAATATTGCTTCATTACAGAAAAATTTGAGATACCGCCTAATATGTGTCAAAAAGTGGTCGAAAGAATCGAGCTACTGTCCTGTGTGAACTAGGGCCTCACCCAACAAACTTCACCATCTAGCTCGGTCTCTAGCTAGATGTCTCCAGCTTCACGCTCCAAAATGGGTGAGGTAAAATTCCACTTGTGCGTGCCACCTGATCCGCGGTGTTCCTCTACTCCGCTGTCCTTAGGGTGCAGATTCGAAGACTTTCCGGGCCGGACCATTGGTTTCCATGCGCTCTACGTGACCCAGCCATCTTAGTCGTTGGACTTTTACCCTTCTGGCTAAGTCTACGTTGCTGAACAGCCCTCTTAGTCGTTGGACTTTTACCCTTCTGGCTAAGTCTACGTCGCCGTAGACTTAGCCAGAAGTACAACCCGTACAGCTCGTCGTTCCATATTCTCCCCCACTCAAAGAACTTTTCGCTCGAAACGACCCAAGGTGCTTTCATCCGCTTTTGTCATAGTCTTTGTTTCTGCACCGTATAGCAGGAAGGGAATGATAAGGCTCTAGTATAGCGACACTTTGGTCCCTCGAGAGAGGACTTTACCACTTAATTGCTTTCTTAGTCCAAAGAAACAGCGGTTAGCATGAGTTATTCTGCGTTTGATCTCAGCGCTGGTGTTGTTTTCTGCGTTTACAGCGGAGCCTAAGTAGACGAAGTCCTTGATTACCTCAATGTTACGTCTGTCGATGGTGACGTTTTAACCAAAACGTCCTTTCTTGACGACAGCATGTACTTTGTTTTGCCTCATTAACCGTTAAATCCGTTTTTGCCGGCTCTGCCTCAATACTCACAAAAGCCGCATTGACAACACGCTGAGTTCTTCTAATTATGTCAATGTCATCAGAATATACCAGTAATTGGACAGTTTTCTGAAAGATAGTCCTTTATTTTTTCAAGTACGATGTTAAAAAAATCAAAAGACAGCGCATCACCTTGTCTAACACCTGTTTTGACATCGAAAGGTTCTGTTAAGTTGTTTCCAACCTTTATGAAGCTGCGTGATTTCTCCATGGTCATCCTGCACAAACGGGCGAGTTTAGCAGGGATGCCAAAACTAAACATGGCTCTATACAACTCGTCCCTGTAGATGCTGTCATATGCGACCTTGAAATCGATGGAAAGATGGTTGGTGTCGATTTGGTGTTATTGGGTTTTTTTCCAGGATCTTCCGTAATGTGAATATTTGATCTACTTTGGTCTTTCCTGGTCCAAAACCACACTAATAAGAATCAGGTTGTTGACTGTGGGCTTTAGACGTTCACATATTACGGCAGAGAAGATTTTATAGGCGATGTAAAGTAGGTTGATTCGTTATTGCAGTTTAGAGGGTCTCCTTTTATCTAGATCGGGCAAACAATACTGAGGTTCTATTAATCGGGCATGCTTTCCTACGACCATATCTTACAGATGAGATAGATAGATAATATGTTCAATGGATCATCCTGCCTGACAGCGGAATTCAGTTCGCCGTCACCGTTATACAGTCTGCAGAAGTTGTCCTTTTATATCCTCAGCATTGACTGCGGTTCCACTATGATGTTTCCACTTTTGACTTTGAAGCCTTTGGTTCTAGGTTTATGTACCTGTGAATTTCGTTTTACGAACTTCATTCCTGCTTTTCAACCTCTCAACATCTTCGACCGCTTCTCATGCCCTTTTTTTTTCTTTCTGAGAAGTCGGCGTTCCTCTCGCCTCTTCTGCTCATAGAGCTCATGAGCAGCTCTCGTCCTTTTATGCAGCGCCACTTTGCGTGCCTGTTGTTTGGCTGCATTTGCCTGCCGACATTCCTCATCAAACCAGGGGTTCCTTGTTGGTTGCTGTTGATGATTCTCTGATTGCATCTTGGCAATGTTGCCACTGGTTTTCGATACATTATTTTGGAGGCAGCGAACTTCGAGAGAGGTTACTTGTAACTTGGCTACAACGTTAAAAAGAAATCATGACAAAAATAAAAAAATGGTTAAAAAGAAATCATGAAAAAAATATTGTATATGTGTTTTATTTACATTTACTTTTGAAACCATATAATGGATCACCCTGTATTTTTTTGCACAGAATTTCCCCGAAGTGTAGGTATATAATTTCGGAATTAGTGTTACAATAAAATCTATTTCTGGTAGCTTGGAGTACAATATTAAGCTTTTTTCCAACAGTAGGTCAGGTCATGTGGCTGTCATGCCAAGAGTCTAAATTCAATGCCACCCTTTGCAACCTTAAAATTCAATCAGCTACAAGCCCTTTTAAACAAACATTAACCTTCATTGTCTTACTAGAACCACGAAATTATTTGAAAACCTCTGCTCTAAAGAAGTTACAAATTTTGTAAAAATTAAGGGAATTTTCATATTGAAAGTACCAAAAAGTCATAGCAACTGACAAACTTCAGGCAGGCACATAAGCAAATTGTATTTTCAAGTTGCTCTTTGTGTCGGCTTCAACAAGACTGAGAATAATAAAATGCCACTCTATTACACATTATTTGTGGCTATTGCTTATTTATTTACCATTACGAGGTCTGCTGATTTTCTTGTAAGAACCTTAAGATCAAACGTTTCTTTCATCACACAACACAATACAAAAATATCATCACCCAATATTATTCAATTCGTGGCAAAATGTTATTAATCTTTATCAATATTATTTTGACATCAAATAAATATGTACACTTCATTTAAAATAATGTCTCGTGGCCATTGTTCTGAAACTACAGAAGTGGAAAACATAAATTTCTCATTGCTTAAAACAAATAGCTTTATATTGTCGTCAGGGAAATTTTGCTTCTAAAATTTAAACAACTGCCGTAGATCAACAACCACCTCTGTTTCATATTTGTTAATACTAATATCAAAACATGTATCTCGAGTTTCACCAGTGACTTTGTCAAAAAGTAAGCCAGATTTTCCAAAAACAACAAAATTCAAATCAAACAACAACCGCAAAAATAAAATAAAAATAAACAAAAAACAAAAAACAACTCTTAACAAAATAACCGAAGTTTGAAATCTAATAACAGATTTTTCGGCATCAAGCGTTTTCGAGAGTATATAAGGCGAAATTTTTCTTCAATTGGTATTCAGTACAATTGGGCAGTTGATGAAATCATTGCAAGCCCTGGTATAGAAAAAAAAAGAAAAGATGAATTATTTCGTATTGGCTGCAGCTGTTGTGGCAATAGCTCTTGCGGGGCACTCGGAGGCACAATTATTATTCGTAAGTTTATTAATATCCATAAATTCAAATTTTATATGACTTACCATGTTAACGTTTTATTAATTTTTGCTCAGGGCAACCGAGGAAACTCTAGACAAAATAACCAAGGAGGCGGGTTATTTGGATTAGGATCAGGTTCAGGCTCAGGCCAAAACAACATTATTTCTAATGCTGCTAATGGAATCCTTAACGTAGCTACTGCCCCACTTCAAATATTGGGCAATTTAGGATCTGGACTCTTTGGAAATGGAAACTCTGGAAACGGAAACTCTGGCAACGGAAATTCCAATGGGGGATCACAATCCATTTCCTGGCAAGGGAACGGAAATCGTCCAACCCAAACAACTGTGACAACTATCACAACAATAATAAGATATATAAATATTGGAAATATGCCTGGAATCCGACAAGTCCATAAATTAGATGGTTCTATTATTTGGATGATAACGATGGTGTCTTCAAAGGGAACACCTGGAGCAAAACCTGTGCGTAAACCAGATGGATCTATTTGGTACCTGCTAACAACGACATCTACACGAAAACCCCAAGGCAATTTACCTATTTTAGAAACTGTAAAGGAAGTAAGGAAACCAAATGGCGAAATCCAATATATACTGTATAAACAACCAAGGCCCATTGGAAATAGGCCTGGAGTTCAGCCAATTATCAAGCCCGATGGATCTATTTGGTACTTGATTACAAGAATCGCTCGCCCTGGACAATCTGGAGCAAAGAAAGTACAAAAGCCTGACGGATCAATCTGGTGGCTGATTTCCATAACATCTTCCCAAAAACCAACAGATTTACCTGAGGAAGAACCTGTAGTTGAAACAACAGGACCAAATGGTCAAATTGAGTATATACCATATGGACAGATTCCATCTGGACCAAATCCCAATGGACAAACACCTATCCTTGTTGGTCAAAGGCCTGAAGTTCAACCAATTATTACACCAAGTGGTTCAATAGAGTACTTAATGACAAATATAGGTCAACCCGGACAACCAGGAGCAAAACCAGTAAAGAAACCCGATGGAACTACATGGTGGCTTATAACAATAAGGTCCCCTTACAAGCCTACAGGAAATCTGCCTGTAGCCGATCCCGTTAGGGAAGTAACAGGACCCAACGGAGAACCCCAATATATTCCTGCTGGAGAAATACCATCTGGACAAAATCCCAATGGACAAGTACCCAATGGACAAAATCCCAATGGACAAGAACCTATACCTGTTGGTCAAAGACCTGAAGTTCAACCAATTATTACGCCAAGTGGGACAATAGAGTATTTGATGACAAATATCGCTCAACCAGGACAACCTGGAGCAAAGCCAGTAAGGAAGCCTGATGGAACTACTTGGTGGCTTATAACAATAAGGTCCCCTTACAAGCCTACAGGAAATCTGCCTGTAGCCGATCCCGTTAGGGAAGTTACAGGACCAAACGGAGAACCCCAATATATTCCTGCTGGAGAAATACCATCTGGACAAAACCCCAACGGACAAGTACCTAACGGACAAAATCCCAACGGACAAGTACCTAATGGACAAGAACCTAGACCCGTTGGTCAAAAGCCTGAAGTTCAACCAATTATTACTCCAAGTGGGGCAATAGAGTATTTGATGACAAATATAGCTCAACCAGGACAACCTGGAGCAAAGCCAGTAAGGAAGCCTGATGGAACTACTTGGTGGCTTATAACAATAAGGTCCCCTTACAAGCCTACAGGAAATCTGCCTGTAGCCGATCCCGTTAGGGAAGTAACAGGACCAAACGGAGAACCCCAATATATTCCTACTGGAGAAATACCATCAGGACAAAACCCCAACGGACAAGTACCTAACGGACAAAATCCCAACGGACAAGTACCTAATGGACAAAATCCCAATGGACAAGCACCTAGACCCGTTGGTCAAAAGCCTGAAGTTCAACCAATTATTACACCAAGTGGTACAGTAGAGTATTTGATGACCAATATAGCTGAACCAGGACAACCAGGAGCAAAACCAGTTAAGAAACCTGATGGAACTACTTGGTGGCTTATAACAATAAGGACCCCTTACAAGCCTACAGGAAATCTGCCTGTAGCCGATCCCGTTAGGGAAGTAACAGGACCAAACGGAGAACCCCAATATATTCCTACTGGAGAAATACCATCAGGACAAAATCCCAACGGACAAGTACCTAACGGACAAAATCCCAACGGACAAGTACCCAATGGACAAAATCCCAATGGACAACAACCAAGTGAACAATATCCATTTGGACAGCAACCTAATGGACAACAACCTAATGGACAACAACCCAATGGACAGTACCCATCTGGACAACAACCCAATGGACAGTATCCATCTGGACAACAACCTAACGGACAGAATCCAACTGGACAACAACCCAATGGACAACAACCTAATGGACAACAACCCAATGGTCAGTATCCATCTGGACAACAACCCAATGGACAGTATCCATCTGGACAACAACCTAACGGACAGAATCCATCTGGACAACAACCCAATGGACAGTATCCATCTGGACTAACACCTAACGGACAGAATCCATCTGGACAACAACCCAATGGACAGAATCCATCTGGACAACAACCCAATGGACAACAACCTAATGGACAACAACCCAATGGACAGTATCCATCTGGACAACAACCTAACGGACAGAATCCATCTGGACAACAACCCAATGGACAGTATCCATCTGGACAACAACCCAATGGACAGTATCCATCTGGACAACAACCCAATGGACAGAATCCATCTGGACAACAACCTACTGGACAGTATCCATCTGGACAACAACCTAACGGACAGAATCCATCTGGACAACAACCCAATGGACAGTATCCATCTGGACAACAACCAAATGGACAGTATCCATCTGGACAACAACCTAACGGCCAACAACCTACTGGACAATATCCATCTGGACAACAACCTAACGGACAGAATCCATCTGGCCAACAACCCAATGGACAGTATCCATCTGGACAACAACCTAATGGACAGTATCCATCTGGACAACAACCCAATGGACAGAATCCATCTGGACAACAACCTAACGGCCAACAACCTACTGGACAGTATCCATCTGGACTACAACCTAACGGACAGAATCCATCTGGAACACAACCCAATGGACAGTATCCATCTGGACAACAACCAAATGGACAGTATCCATCTGGACAACAACCTAACGGCCAACAACCTACTGGACAATATCCATCTGGACAACAACCTAACGGACAGAATCCATCTGGACAACAACCCAATGGACAGTATCCATCTGGACAACAACCTAACGGACAGAATCCATCTGGACAACAACCCAATGGACAGTATCCATCTGGACAACAACCAAATGGACAGTATCCATCTGGACAACAACCTAACGGCCAACAACCTACTGGACAGTATCCATCTGGACAACAACCTAACGGCCAACAACCTACTGGACAATATCCATCCGGACAACAACCCAATGGACAGAACCCATCTGGACAACAACCTAACGGACAGAATCCATCTGGACAACAACCTAACGGCCAACAACCTACTGGACAATATCCATCTGGACTACAACCTAACGGACAGAATCCATCTGGACAACAACCCAATGGACAGAATCCATCTGGACAACAACCCAATGGACAGTATCCATCTGGACAACAACCTAACGGACAGAATCCATCTGGACAACAACCCAATGGACAGTATCCATCTGGACAGCAACCTAACGGGCAACAACCTACTGGTCAGTATCCATCTGGACAACAACCTAACGGACAGAATCCATCTGGACAACAACCTAACGGACAGAATCCATCTGGACAGCAACCCAATGGACAGTATCCATCTGGACAACAACCTAACGGACAGAACCCATCTGGACAACAACCTAACGGACAGAATCCATCTGGACAACAACCCAATGGACAGAACCCATCTGGACAACAACCCAATGGACAGTATCCATCTGGACAACAACCTAACGGCCAACAACCAACTGGACAGTATCCATCTGGACAACAACCTAACGGACAGAATCCATCTGGACAACAACCCAATGGACAGTATCCATCTGGACTAACACCTAACGGACAGAATCCATCTGGACAACAACCCAATGGACAGAACCCATCTGGACAACAACCTGAAGGTCAGAATCCATCTGGACAACAACCTAACGGACAGAATCCATCTGGACAACAACCCAATGGACAGTATCCATCTGGACAACAACCTAACGGCCAACAACCAACTGGACAGTATCCATCTGGACAACAACCTAACGGACAGAATCCATCTGGACAACAACCCAATGGACAGTATCCATCTGGACTAACACCTAACGGACAGAATCCATCTGGACAACAACCCAATGGACAGAACCCATCTGGACAACAACCTAACGGACAGAATCCATCTGGACAACAACCCAATGGACAGTATCCATCTGGACAACAACCTAACGGACAGAATCCATCTGGACAACAACCCAATGGACAGTATCCATCTGGACTAACACCTAACGGACAGAATCCATCTGGACAACAACCCAATGGACAGAACCCATCTGGACAACAACCTAACGGACAGAATCCATCTGGACAACAACCCAATGGACAGTATCCATTTGGACAACAACCCAACGGTGAACAGCCTAATGGACAAAACCCCAACGGACAAGTACCTAACGGACAAAATCCCAACGGACAAGTACCTAATGGACAAGAACCTAGACCCGTTGGTCAAAAGCCTGAAGTTCAACCAATTATTACTCCAAGTGGGGCAATAGAGTATTTGATGACAAATATAGCTGAGCCAGGACAACCAGGAGCAAAACCAGTAAAGAAACCTGATGGAACTACATGGTGGCTTATAACAATAAGGTCTCCTCTCAAGCCTACTGGAAATTTGCCTGTTGCTGAACCTGTTAGGGAAGTACTAGGACCAAACGGAGAACCACAATATATTCCTGCCGGACAAGTGCCAACTGGCCAAAATCCTAATGGACAGCAACCTAATGGACAACAACCTAATGGACAACAACCTAATGGACAACAACCTAATGGACAACAACCTAATGGACAACAACCTAATGGACAACAACCTAATGGACAACAACCTAATGGACAACAACCAACTGGACAACAACCTAATGGACAAACACCTATTGCCGTTGGACAAAAGCCCGAAGTTCGACCAGTTATTAAGCCTGATGGTACAATAGAGTACATTATGACAAATATTGGTCAGCCCGGACAACCAGGAGCTAAACCAGTAAAGAAACCCGATGGAACCACTTGGTGGCTTATAACAGTAAGGTCCCCTTACAAGCCTACAGGAACTCTGCCTGTAGCCGAACCCGTTAGGGAAGTTCAAGGACCAAACGGTGAACCCCAATATATTCCTGCCGGACAAGTGCCAACTGGACAAAATCCTAATGGACAGCAACCTAATGGACAACAACCTAATGGACAAAGCCCCAATGGACAAACACCTATTGTCGTTGGACAAAAGCCCGAAGTTCAACCAGTTATAAAGCCTGATGGTACAATGGAGTACATTATGACAAATATTGGTCAGCCCGGACAACCAGGAGCTAAACCAGTAAAGAAACCCGATGGAACTACTTGGTGGCTTATAACAGTAAGGTCCCCTTACAAGCCTACAGGAACTCTGCCTGTAGCCGAACCCGTTAGGGAAGTTCAAGGACCAAACGGTGAACCCCAATATATTCCTGCCGGACAAGTGCCAACTGGACAAAATCCTAATGGACAGCAACCTAATGGACAACAACCTAATGGACAACAACCTAATGGACATAGCCCCAATGGACAAACACCTATTGTCGTTGGACAAAAGCCCGAAGTTCAACCAGTTATAAAGCCTGATGGTACAATGGAGTACATTATGACAAATATTGGTCAGCCCGGACAACCAGGAGCTAAACCAGTAAAGAAACCCGATGGAACTACTTGGTGGCTTATAACAGTAAGGTCCCCTTACAAGCCTACTGGAACTCTGCCTGTAGCCGAACCCGTTAGGGAAGTTCAAGGACCAAACGGTGAACCCCAATATATTCCTGCTGGACAAGTGCCAACTGGCCAAAATCCTAACGGACAACAACCTAATGGACAAAGCCCCAATGGACAAACACCTATTGCCGTTGGACAAAAGCCCGAAGTTCAACCAGTAATTATGCCTGATGGTACAATGGAGTACATTATGACAAATATTGGTCAGCCCGGACAACCAGGAGCTAAACCAGTAAAGAAACCCGATGGAACTACTTGGTGGCTTATAACAGTAAGGTCCCCTTACAAGCCTACTGGAACTCTGCCTGTAGCCGAACCCGTTAGGGAAGTTCAAGGACCAAACGGTGAACCCCAATATATTCCTGCTGGACAAGTGCCAACTGGCCAAAATCCTAACGGACAACAACCTAATGGACAAAGCCCCAATGGACAAACACCTATTGCCGTTGGACAAAAGCCCGAAGTTCAACCAGTAATTATGCCTGATGGTACAATGGAGTACATTATGACAAATATTGGTCAGCCCGGACAACCAGGAGCTAAACCAGTAAAGAAACCCGATGGAACTACTTGGTGGCTTATAACAGTAAGGTCCCCTTACAAGCCTACTGGAACTCTGCCTGTAGCCGAACCCGTTAGGGAAGTTCAAGGACCAAACGGTGAACCCCAATATATTCCTGCTGGACAAGTGCCAACTGGCCAAAATCCTAACGGACAACAACCTAATGGACAAAGCCCCAATGGACAAACACCTATTGCCGTTGGACAAAAGCCCGAAGTTCAACCAGTTATTATGCCTGATGGTACAATAGAGTACATTATGACAAATATAGCTAAACCAGGACAACCAGGAGCTAAACCAGTAAAGAAACCCGATGGAACTACTTGGTGGCTTATAACTGTAAGGTCTTCCCAAAAACCTACAGGAAATTTGCCAGTAGCTGATCCCGTGAAGGAAGTTAAGGGACCAAATGGACAAATTATTTATATTCCAATTAGAGTTATCATAACGGAACACCATGAAGAAGAACCTAGTTCAGAATACCAAGATGATGAATCAAGCCAAGGAGGTTCTATTCATTACACTTTCACACATGGAGGACCAGGAGGTAATAACCCTGGCTCAATGCAACCAGGATCAACGCAACCAGGATCACATCAAGTCATGGTTATTTCCGGATCTAGTCAAATAAACTCTGGATCATTCCCTGGTAACTTCCCAATCCCCCAAGAAGTTGCTCAACTTCTTGCTTCCGGTGATCTCCCAGGAGCACTTTCTAAATTACAAGCTTTGGGTTTGGACTTAAATCAGGACATTGGTAACGGTATGACTTTGGTAAGTTAACTTTTTAAATTATTTAAAATCCATTCGATAAGGTAATGTTTTTATACAGGGATCAATGCTAAGCGGTGCTATGGGATCAGGTGGTGATGGAAATGGCAGTGTAATCCAAATACAAGGTGGTATGACAGTTGGCGGTAGAAGTGCGGTATGTTCTTAAAAAGTTTCTCACAGCAGCAACAATATCACATTAAATGTTTATTATATTTCTAGCAGCCAGGCGGAGTTAATGGTGGAATTGGTTCATCTAGTAATGGCTCAAACCTCAGTCTTGGTGGAAATGGAAGTTCCGTAAGTCAATAAAACTTTTACTATTTATAGTATTTTATAATATAGTATTTTATGTTTTAAGGGTTTAAATGGTAGTGGATCATCTAGCAGTGGCTTGCCTTCTGGTTTCAATGGTGGACAAATGATTCCTATTTCTCAACCCGGCTTCTCAAGCAACAACATGGTAAGTTATAAATTTAAAAATATATACCGCAACACAGTTAACTTATAAACTTTCTTACAATCTTTAGGTCTTACAAGGATAAGTTGATTGTCAAATGTGCTTTTGACAAATAAGACGAATTTATTTTTTTACATAACTAATTTAAATTTCTTCCTATATATATTTCGATATATATATATAAAACGAAAATCAACTATTTAACATTTGGAGAAACATGCCTTCAGTTTAAATAGGATCAATTTAATTGTACGATTTAATATCATCGAATTATGTTATATTATTATTACGACAAATAAAATTTTTATTTCTTTTTAATTTCAATTTCAAATAAACTGTGTTTAAATTTTGTGATTGTGAACACGCCTTATCACTCAAAAGGTTTTTCATAGTGATGGGTCTTAATTTAAAAATGAAAAACTTGTGACTCTCTGCTATTTATTTTTATTTAATTCTTTCACTCTCTATACCTTCACCTACTATGATCATGTGTTGCGTGCGTTAGTCCTGTGTGAGCGGTCCTAGTGTGCGCGTGTCTCGTTGTTCAAGGGCAAGTGTCTGCTGTTAGGCCACCACCTCAGTGTAATAGTTATATGTTCATAGTGTCTCCTAAGCTCTCACTTCAATAAAGTCCTTAAAAGAAGAAAATATAGAAGCGTAGAGTAACTGGGCTTGAGAACAAGTTAAACTGGAGGGAGCAAAAACTTCTGGAGGACACCATTGAAATTGTGGGCATTCCATCAGTCAACAAAAACAATGCTACTGATTGTGCACTCACGATTTTCAATGAAGCGTTGAGCACTTGTATCAGTTCAGTTGCGAAGTAATTTTGATTTGCTAACTTGTAACCTTGAAGCCTTTGAAATAAAACCTGGTTTTATATTTGTTTCGGAGATTTTCTTATGAAATTCAAAATTTTAGTTTACCAAATTATAATTTTTTAGCCAATACAAATGATTCGTATGCTGCTGGTGGAGTTGGAGTATTTGTACGTGATTCGTATGAATGTGAGCTAAGACTTATAGTTTGACGAGTGCAGATATTATGAAAATTACTGTTTTTATTTGTGATGAAATGTTTAGTTTTAATTGCATTTATAGACTTCACTGTAAAACTATACAAGTGTTTATTAAAGAATTCTCTGTTTTTTTTAAAAAGAGAGCGAGCAGCTAACCTAATAATATTAGGTGACTTTAATTTTGACCTACTTACTTACAACCCCAACCTAGATGCATACAATATACTAATTTCTGAGCATGGACTTACGTCATTTGTCAATGAACCTACAAGACCTGTTTCAGGTACCTGTCTTGACCACATCTTCGGTCGGTTTTTTAAAAATTGATCTTAACGATTGTGCTGGAGTAGTCTTTCATCTTGGTATTACTGATCATTGCATGACGGGTATTGTCTTCAAGGTTTTAAAAAATGTTCGGCAAACAAACGTTAAACGTAATTATAGGCAATCTAAAATCGATTTTGGAAAGTTAATTCAGTATTTAACGTTGGAGAGTTGGGAAGAGGTTTATATGGAAGAGGACCCTTCAAAAGCTTATAGTTTATTTTTGAATCGTTTTAAACAGCTAATCAACAATTCGTTCTATTTCACCAAAAAAAGGACTAATATAAAATTAAAGCCATAGATAAATAATTTACTCTTAAAATCTATACATTTTTAAGATAAATTATAAACGGTGATTTTTTAAGAGCTTGAGAACTTAAAAAAAAAATACGCATAAAATTTGCAAAATCTCATCTATTCTTTATGTTAGATTGGTCCATGACATTTACTTTTTGAAGATAATTTCATTTAAGTGTTGACCGCGGCTGCGTCTTAGTTGGTCCATTCGGAAAGTCCAATTTTGGGTAACTTTTTCGAGCATTTCGGCCGGAATAGCCCGAATTTCTCGGAAATGTTGTCTTCCAAAGCTGGAATAGTTGCTGGCTTATTTGTGTAGACTTTAGACTTGACGTAGCCCCACAAAAAATAGGTAGTCTAAAGGCGTCAAATCGCATGACCTTGGTGGCCAACTTACCGGTCCATTCCTTGAGATGGATTGTTCTCCGAAGTTTTCCCTCAAAATGGCCATAGAATCGCGAGCTGTGTGGCATGTAGCGCCATCTTGTTGAAACCACATGTCAACCAAGTTCAGTTCTTCCATTTTTGGCAACAAAAAGTTTGTTAGCATTGAACGATAGCGATCGCCATTCACCGTAACGTTGCGTCCAACAGCATCTTTGAAAAAATACGGTCCAATGATTCCACCAGCGTACAAACCACACCAAAAAGTGCATTTTTTGGGATGCAAGGGCAGTTCTTGAACGGCTTCTGGTTGCTCTTCACTCCAAATGCGGCAATTTTGCTTATTTACGTAGCCATTCAACCAGAAATGAGCCTCATCGCTGAACAAAATTTGTCGATAAAAAAGCGGATTTTCTGCCAACTTTTCTAGGGCCCATTCACTGATTCACAATGCGACGTTGTGGCAGATCGTTCGGCTTCAGTTCTTGCACGAGCTGTATTTTATACGGTCTTACACCAAGATCTTTGCGTAAAATCATCCATGTGGTCTAATAACACAAACCCAATTGCTGCGAACGGCGACGAATCGACATTTCACGGTCTTCAGCAACACTCTCAGAAACAGACGCAATATTCTCTTCTGTACGCACTGTACGCATTCGTGTGGTAGGTTTAATGTCCAATAAAGTAAACTGAGTGCGAAACTTGGTCACAATCGCATTAATTGTTTGCTCACTTGGTCGATTATGTAGACCATAAATCGGACGTAAAGCGCGAAACACATTTTGAACCGAACACTGATTTTGGTAATAAAATTCAATGATTTGCAAGCGTTGCTCGTTAGTAAGTCTATTCATGATGAAATATCAAAGCATACTGAGCATCTTTCTCTTTGACACCATGTCTGAAATCCCGCGTGATCTATCAAATACTAATGCATGAAAATCCTAACCTCAAAAAAATCACCCTTTATAAAAAATGTCGAAAACATCTGCTTAATACAAATCTAAAATTACGCTTTAAAAAAATTAGCAAGGAAGTTATTAGGCGTTTTTTATTGGGAACCTATAGTTAGCGCAGTTATAGTAGTCCGAATAAAACATCATAAACACTTTTATATACACTCTCAGTTTAAATTTCAAAGTTGGTATCCGTGTCAGCATAAACGTCAAAATCAGCTGTCAGTCAAAAAATTTGTTGTGAAATTAAAAATGGATAACGAAATAAGACAGGTAAAAGTTAAAATTAACTTTAAAATTCTTATTCCAATTCATATATTCAATTACAGGCTGTATTAGAGTACTTATTAGATTCATCTTCAAGTGAAGAAAGTACATCTACATCAGAATTGGAGGACAGAATAAGCTCCGATGACTCCTCTTCTGATGAGGATACGCATGAAAAGGTTGCCAATTTTATGGAAACCATTGAAAAATACAGTGAAACTGATCTTAAATCTCACTTTAGATTAGATCGCTCAACTGCAGAGCAATTAATAGGTAGGCAATCGCATATCCATACATTTATCTGTTTCCTATTATAACAGTCTTTTTAACCACTTTTCAGAAAGCTATTCACAAACTGATTTCTTCGCAACTTCTAATCATGGGGGTAAAATGAAAATTGAAGCCAGAGAAGAAATTTATTTGTATGTATGGTACGTCAGTAACACTTTGACATTCAGGCAGTTGGGAAACCTGTTTGGAGTTGCAACATCTACAGCGTGGTCTATAGTTGGACGTGTTAGCAGCTGGCTAGTTTCCAAAGGTAGAGAGTTTTTAAAGTGGCCTCAAGGTGATGCCGTTGAGCAAAACTGCCGAAAATTTGAGGCCAAGAAAAGAATACCGGGTGTAATTGGAGCGATAGATTGCACCCACATCGTAATTTCTGCTCCCAAAAGCAATAAAAAGTGCTATTACGACCGTAAACAAAACTTTACTATCGTGTTGCAGGCCGTTGTTGATGCAGACAAGAAATTCATCGACATATGTTGTGGAGAACCTGGTTCGTTACATGATAGTAGAGTGCTCAAAAGATCAACATTATACAATCGAGTGCAAACCAATTATACTCAGCTATTTCCATCGAACACTTTTCTATTGGGTGACTCGGCGTATGCTTCTTCACACTGGATAGTGCCTCCATTTAAGGACTATGGCCAATTAAGTGACCAGCAAAAAGCGTTTAATTTCATTCACTCATCAACCAGGATGGTGATTGAAAATGCTTTTGGTTTGCTAAAAGGACGGTTCAGAAGAATTAATAAGTTCACTGAACAACGAAATCTTAATTCAGTCAAAAGAATTGTTGTAAGCGCTTGCATTTTACATAATTTGTGTATTATCAACGCTGATACCATTGTACTGGACCAAGAAGCAACACCCGAGGAAAGACATTTAGAACAAAACTCGAATCTTGAAAACAGTGCATCTCGAAACCGTCGTGAAGCATTATTCTCATATCTGTGTCAACAAAATATTCTTTAATTAAAATTGCGTTTTAACTATGGCATTTGTTTTCTTTTTCATTAAATTACCTTATCTAGATGAGCTAAAACAAAAAATCGAAATTCTCCTCTAGGGAATCTCAAAAAGTACCTAGCTACATACTCTATACAAATTTGAAGCAAATCGATCCAACCGCTTATGATCTAGGTCGATATAATTATGTACATCAGAACGCATAGACAAAAAACGCATAGATAAACAAACCGACGGACGGATTGAATCTTTCCATCCGTCCTTCCAAAACTGGAGCTTATCTTATTAAAACTTTAGCAGGTAAACTCCAGTTTAGCCTTGCAACAGCTTCAATAAAAATGTCTATGAAAATGCCCAAAGCTCTATATTGTTTGATCTCCGGCTTCATGATCTTCATCACACAATTCAGAAAATCACCCATATTACGATAGTCATTTAACTAAAATAAGTTAGTTGTAAAAGTCACAATTTAGGTTGAAACAAAACAAAACAATTACTTAAGCATTCCCTCCGCTCTACACTCCTCTTACGAACATAATACCATTATGTACCTAGAAGCTGGAGCTCAAATCAAAAGCAATCAGAACAGAACAAAACACTTAAACTTCAATTCCAAAATAAAATCAACTAGAAATTAAAGCAAAACACAATAGTTTATTTGTTTAAAAAATTTTCGATCAATTCGAATTTTGTTTTCCTTGACTCTGTTTTTTGCAATTCAAGCTGCGCTTTGTCACGTTGACGCTGCTGAAAGCGTTCTTCGGCTGCTTTCATTTCGCGCTGCCTCTGCTTCAACTTTTCCTTATAATAGTCAGATCTCGACATTGCAGTTCTCCTAGTTTTAATTTTGGCAGGTCTTGTTGATGGCCGCAAAATATTCCAATGTAGGAGATGCCTCAGCATGTGTTTCTGGGAACCTGCTTGTCGTTGAGGGCATATCCGGTGAGGTTGGAATTAAAACTGGTGCATTTATAAAATTTTCAGACCCAAAGTTGATAGTTACGGCTTTTGAATGAATGGGCTTATCTCCGAATAAATCCTCCATTTCTTCCCAAAAAGGTACGGTGCACGGAGATGCGCCAGTTTTCGACGAGTTGTCCTTAGCGTCATTGTAAGCCCTCAGCAACGTCTGCATCTTTACTTCAAGGTTGCAAGGTGTAAAACCCGAGTCCTGTAATATATTTTATATTTTTTATTTGTTTACTTACAAGAAATTTCAAAATACTTACAAAACCTGCCGAAATCATGTCCTCTAGAATGTTCGCATACGCAAATCTTTTTTTTCTGTTCTTAGTGAACTCTTCTTTGCGTCCTGCATAAAAATACAAGAACACTTTGGTCTCCTCCTTTGTCCAGCGCTTGGTTCTACAGTTAAAAATATTTATTTTTAATCAAATCCGCTTGTTGGTATTTAATTTTTGTTTACCTTTTTCTCATTTGGATGCTCAGAGTTTCTTTTTTCCCAATTTTTACTTTCCAATTAGAAAAAGCACAGCGGTAGACCAAACCAAACCAACAACAGACAAAAACAAACCGAATAATTTTTTTATTTGAATGTTTGAATAAGCTTAGGGATGTGTTGAAAAAGTATTGTTTTTTTGTATGCCAAGTTCAGTTACGGTTGAAACAAGAATTTATACGGAGATTGAATTGGATTAGATTGAAGTGCGAGTTGAATATTAAAAGCTTCAAAAAAGAAAGCATCTGGATGTATTTTTACATTTTGTTTACAAATACGGCTTTTTTCTTTTTTAATTCCGAGCTGTCAAACAAAATGTGGGTTAGGCCGTTTTGGCAGTGAGCGCCTCATTTTAGAACCGAATACAGATGCTTTTACGTAATGTGTGTGTTTTGATAACCTACTTTTTCTTCACGCAATTTGTTGAAGCCGCGCATTAGGTATTTATTAACGTTGATTAAATAATCGAAGCTTAATTTTTCAAACCACCACATTTTCGCTCGAGTGAAAACAAAGCATTACATAAATAAAATATCTATGAACGCACTCCTGAATAATCAAAGCATGCAGCTCAAGTTTGGGGAATGGAAGAGTATGAGGAAATTGAGAAATTTCAGAGGAGTTTCATCAAAAAAATTTTCAACCTACCAATCAACACGCCGAACTATGCGATCTACTTGGAAACTGGCTTACCAAAATTATTTACAAGCACATTGAAACTACAAGCGGATTATATTATTAAAGTCTTAGGTTTCCCAGATGAGCGACTGAGCGAAATAATGCTGCTTTACGAAATAAGGAACAAAGACTGGTGGTATGACAAATGGCTCTTCAAATGTGGTACATGGTGAAAATAGTTTCGTCTTGGAAACAATAAATGGCCTTGAAGTACTGAAAACTATAAATATGCTGAATAAATCAACTTCAGTTGGCGTTGATGGCCTTTCTTGTACTTTGCTAAAAAAAACTGCTTTATATTTAGTGGATGTTTTGACGCATATTTTTAATAAAAGTGTTTTTTCAGGTGTCTTCCCAAATGACTTAAAATCTGCTTGTGTTATACCCATTTTCAAAAAAGGGAGCAAAAAGAATGTAAAGACCTATTTCATTATTACCATCAATTTCAAAAATTTTTGAAAAAATTATAAAAAGTAGAATCTTACGATATCTCACAAGCAAAAATTACTTTAGCCCCTCACAATTTGGATTTAGATCGGAAATGTCAACAGAAGATGCTTTATTAAATTTCCGCTGTTCAATACAACAAGGAGTGGACAAAAAAGATATGTGCTGCGCTTTTTGTTGACATTACAAAAGCCTTTGATATGGTCAGTCACTCTATCCTTTTGCATGATGTTGGTTTCCGAGGATTCATCTACAATTGGTTTGAATCCTACCTGTGTAAAATTTCTCAGACAGTCAAAGTAGGTAATGTTCCAAGTGATTCCATGGATATTAACTGTTCAAAATCTAGTACATTTATACAAAAAAAAAGTAAAACAAAATCTAATACTTTTTCCTTGCTTGTCACTTTGACATGAGCATAGTTTTTGCTTCCTTCTTATCTATCGATCTTTTGTAAAAGTATCACGCATTACCTCGATCTTAATCTTGTTAAATAAAAGTAATCTTTAAATATTATCAAAAGAGTATCATTTGAATTAAAATTAACATTAATGGTCCTTCGAAACGGATTGTTCTTACCGCGAAATAATTATTTATATAATTTTTTTTGAGAAAAAAGTGCAGTCCATAACCACAAACTAAATGTCTAATGCAACACAGTTGTCAGCCATTTTAGAACAGCAGTATGAGTTATTCGACACTATTAAAGAATCGCTCGATAAATTGGGTTCCAACCCAACAACCCAAAGAATAGAGTCTCGTAAAAATGCTCTCTGCGAAAATTGGACTTTATTCAAAGAAAGTCACCAAAGTGCCACATCCATCAAAGCATCACTGAAAGTTGAAACACGACAAAAATTCGAAGAGGTGAATTATTTTAAAAACAAAATGTATCGTAGCTGCGAAGAAAATTATCTAGATGCCATCGAACACATGTCTACGTTAAAAGATAAGTTAAGTCCAAATAATAAGTCCAAATCTAGATGGGAAAGCTCTTGCTGCTACATCTGCCAAACGGCAGATTTTGGCAAATAACCACCAGCTACCAAAATTACCTCTGCCAGTTTTCAACGGCGATTTCTCTGAGTGGCCTTCATTTAAAGACTCCTTTATGGCAATCATCGGAGCTGATCCGTCGCTTACCTGTGTCACAAAGCTTCAATTTTTAAAAGGATGTCTCATAGGTAAGGCGGCATCACGTCTACATGGCGTATCAGTTACGGCATAAACTTCCAAATCGCTTGGGACGACATGATCTCTTATTATGATAATAAAAGACTACATGTCGACGCAGCAGTTCAAGCTTTTATTTCAGCCAAAGCTGTTAACGAGGAATCTTCTTCTAAATTGGAGACCTTGTTTAACGACATTAATAAAGCTTTGGGGTCGCTTGAAGGCCTTGGTCGTGATGTGAACCAGTGGAATGATGTACTTACACATATCGTTTCTCGTAAACTAGATGGTGCTTCTATTAAGGAATGGGAAAAGTCACTAGGACCTTCAACCGAGCCACCCACATGGGCGGCACTGAAAGAATTTATTTTAACCCGAATTCGATCACTTGAAGCCTTTGAACGCGCTACTTCATCGCAAAACAAATCCCAATCATCCAGCTCAAGGCAGCAAGTTAAGGCGAAAGCGCATCATGCAGCTGCCCAGCAAACAAAACAGGTATGTTTTAATTGTCAAGGCGAGCACTATATCTCTTCTTGTCCAGGTTTCTTATCAAAGACTCAAGCAAATCGCTCAGAGCTTATTAAACAATTAAAACTATGCTTCAACTGTCTCGGTCCTCACCAACTTAATACATGCTTTTCAAAACGGAGATGCCAAAAATGTGGACGACGTCACCATACAACCATACATCAGGAAAATACATTTATCAATTCAACTGTGGCATCTAATGAAGCTATTCCAAGCAACAGCATTAATTGTGTATCTGCCGTTTCTAGTGTCACCTGTACAACAAAGCTTCCCAGATCAACAACGCTTCCCGCCACTGCATTAGTGAAAGTAGTATCCAGTTTTGGAGAGTCATATCTTGTCCGAGCTTTCCTTGACCAGGGCTCAGAAGTTAACCTTGTATCAGAATACCTCATAAACCTTCTACAGCTACCTCGATCGTACACATCTTTATCTATAGTTGGTATTGGAGGTGATTCCTCCTCATCTCATCAATCAAAGGGCATGGTAACTATTAATCTGAAATCTTGCACAAGCGAATTCACTTGCAGTTTTAACGCATATATCTTATCAAAACTTACCAACCTTTTACCATCGGCTGTGTCCAAACATTCTGGCTGGGCACATTTGCAAAAACATTGATCTAGCGGATCCGGAATATCACCAACCTGGTCGTGTAGATCTCATTCTTGGAGTAGAGATGTATGGACAAGTCCTGCAAAATGGACTTATCAAAGGACCTGAAGGAGCACCAATAGCACAACGTACATCTCTGGGGTGGATTATTTCAGGGTCATCAACGTCAATAGCCCCATCAGAAGCAAAATCGTTTCACTGCTGTACAGATGATCACCTAGATGACTTAGTGCAAAAGTTTTGGATGCAAGAAGAATCTTTTAAATCTTCTGTCGATACACTTACTCCAGAAGAAGAAGAATGCGAGCAACATTCTCGTGATGCCGTGTTGTACGTCTTCCTTTCAAATCCGTTCCAGCATCGTTCGGAGATTCGAGATCTCCAGCTTTAAAGTGTTTACGATTAAAAAACCGTTTTGTACAAAACACTAAATTTGCCATTGATTATTCTAACTTTATTACAGAGTATGAACAACTTGGACATATGCTACGAGTACCGACACAAACTCAAAACAATGATCAGATGTTTTATTTACCTCATCATGGTGTTCTTCGCAGTTGCAGATCAACGACAGTCAAAACAGATAAGGGAAAATCTCTTAACGGTTTCCTACACGAAGGTAAAAAACTGCAAGTAGATCTTCCTGATGTTCTGACCAGGTGGCGAGTTAATGAGTTTGCCTACTGTGCTGATGTAAAAAAAATGTTTCGGCAAATCAAAGTGCACCCGGACGACTGGAATTACCAACGTATTTTATGGACTGAAGGTTCTAACATTCAGGAATTTGTACTTACCACAGTCACATACGGAACCAAATCAGCTCCATTTTTAGCAAACAGGGTCCTACATCAGTTAGCCGAGGATGAAAGTTATCGATTTGCAGACGTCAAAGATGTTATAAAAAAAAATACTTACGTAGATGATGTGTACGATGGATCAGCTACAGTACAAGAAGCCAATAACAAAAATTTAATCGCAAATGTTCCGGAGCAAAATCGAGCAACCACCCCATTGCTTTCCATAGAAGACAGTCCTGTTCACCGAACACTGGGATTGAACTGGCAGCCTACATTGGATCGATTTAATTTCATCCCAGTACATCAGCAGGAACCAGCACTATATACAAAACGCACAGTGCTATCTAGAGCAGCTCAACTTTTCGATCCCTTGGGTTGGCTTTCTCCTATCGTGGTTAGGGCCAAGTTGTTTAAACAAAAACTCTGGCTTGCAGGCTTTGAATGGGATCAACCAATATCCAAATCATTTGAAAGTCGATGGAAAAGTTACATCAACCAGCTCAGTGATCTCTCCATGATATCTGTGCCCCGATGGCTTGGAATAACTCCTTGTTCCTTATCAATCGAACTGCATGGGTTTTCCGATGCCTCACAACTAGCTCTTGGAGCAGTCGTTTATATTCGTGTGGTAAAAGAAAATGAAACGAATATTACAATCTTATCATCAAAAACAAAAGTAGCTCCAACTAAGCGCTCTGAAAAGTCTTTAAAACGACCAAGATCTGTTCGAGTCACAATTCCGCGGCTGGAATTGACTGCAGCGTTAATGCTTACGAAACTAGTGAAGCACGTAGTCTATGTTCTTGATTTACATGCAGCTCCCATCCACCTCTGGACTGACTCCAGTACTGCGCTTTATTGGATTCAAGGTGAGCCATCGAGATGGAAAGATTTTGTCCGAAACCGAGTCACCCAAATCCAAGAGATATTGCCAAAAGCAAATTGGCATCACATTTCAGGTGAGCACAACCCTGCAGACCTCCCATCTAGAGGAGTTTCACCACGCCCGCCAGTTAGCTGAAAGCGATCTTTGGTGGAAAGGTCCACGGTGGCTTCAGCTTACTTCAGATAAGTGGCCAAACCTAATCCCAGCTCCAGATTCTAACGTAGATCATGAAGAACGTCATACACTAGTAGCTACAACAATTCAATTTAAAAATAGAGAAACATGGGATCTTCTCCTACGGTATTCATCTTTGTCGAGACTTTTGCGAATCACTGCATGGTGCAAACGTGCTATTTTACGAAATAAAATCCGAGTTTTATTGCGAAAAGCCACTAATAAATCAACTCCAAGTTCATTCACGTCTGGGGAAATTGAAAATGCAAAATTAACCCTTAGTACATCAACTAATGAATGCCCTTTAACACCATTAAAGATTGAAACAGCAAAATCATTTTGGATACGCAAAATACAACTATTATATTTTAAAACTGAAATTAATCAACTTTCTATTTTAGAACCTGTTACACGCAATAGCCCTCTTCATCGGCTTACGCCATTTCTTGACTCACAAGGAGTTCTGCGAATTGGTGGGCGGCTTCGGAATGCACAAATAGACCCAGACATGAAACATCCTATCATATTACCGAAAGATTCAACCTTCACCAAGCTTGTTTTGGACCATACTCATCAAGCAACTCTTCATGGCGGTGTGCAGTTGATGCTTGCAACATTGCAAAGAACATACTGGATTCTTGGAGGACGTAGTTACGTGCGCTCATTTGTACATAAATGTGTCGTGTGTGCTCGTCATCGAACCGCAACTTCAAAGCAACTCATGGGTCAACTTCCTTTCAATCGTACCATTCCTTCTCGTCCATTCTTACATTCTGGTGTGGATTATGCCGGGCCCTTTATTTTAAAAACTTGGAGAGGAAGAGCAGCAAAAACCTATAAGGGTTATCTAATCGTATTTGTTTGTTTCTCATCGTCAGCTGTTCATCTGGAAATAGCTACAGACTATTCATCGGAAGGTTTTCTAGCAGCCTACAAAAGGTTTGTAGGTCGTCGAGGTATTTGTGCTTCTTTAACAAGCGATTGCGGTACAAATTTAACAGGCGCTGATGCCGAACTAATAAAACTTTTTAGGGCTGCTTCCAAGGAAAGCGAACATATAATAAATGTACTAGCTAATGATGGAACTAAATGGCAGTTTAATCCTGCAGCGGCACCTCATTTTGGCGGAAAATGGGAAGCGGATGTCAAGTCCGCAAAATTCCATATCAAGGGAACAATTGGTGAGTCTCGTTTAACATATGAAGAATTTTCTACCTTATTAGTACAGATAGAAGCAGTCCTAAATTCTCGACCAATTTGTCCACTTTCTGATGACTCTGAAGACCTCGAAGCATCAACCCCAGGTCATTTCATTATTGGACATGCAATCAGTACCGTACCGGAACCCTCATTACTCCATTTTCAAGAATCAAGGCTGTCACGTTATCAACATTTAAGACAGATATTAGAACGATTTTGGCAGAGGTGGTCAATCCAATATCTACAGCGTCTTCAAGAATTTGCAAAATGGCATGAAGCTATGCCATCTCTGAAAGTAGGAACACTTGTCTTAGTCTTAGACGAGCGGTATCCTCCAACAAAATGGCCACTTGCCCGAGTAATCGAAACTCATCCAGGGTTGGATGGACTCGTAAGAGTCGTCACCATCAAGACTCAATCATCAACATTGAAGCGACCCGTTGTCAAGCTTTGTCCCTTACCAGTCTACACAGAAGATCAATCAGAGGTTCAACGTTCTGATGGAGACGTTGAGGTGGGCGGAATGTTCAAAATCTAGTACATTTATACAAAAAAAAAGTAAAACAAAATCTAATACTTTTTCCTTGCTTGTCACTTTGACATGAACATAGTTTTTGCTTCCTTCTTATCTATCGATCTTTTGTAAAAGTATCACGCATTACCTCGATCTTAGTCTTAATCTTAAAATAAAAGTTATCTTTAAATATTATCAAAAGAGTATCATTTGAATTAAAATTAACATTAACTTAGGTGTAACAAAAGGGTCAGTTCTTGAGCCCATTCTTTTCTTCGTTTATATAAATTCCATCTTCAATCTGCCATTTTTAGGGAATGTTAACGCATTTGCTGATGATATAGAAATTGGATACAATTCACTTAGTCCACTAAATTTGGTTTCGGATATAAACCTATGGTTTGCGGACCATAAACTTTTAGTCAGTAACAAATCCAAACTTATGATGTTCAGCAATGGACTGTTCCATGCTCCGTCTTGTTCTAGTTTTAAACTCTTCAATAGCAAATGTCTGCTGCAGTACATGCTTCAATATAGAAATAGTGAAAGATTTTAAGTATTTAGGTGTCAAAATTGACCAACATTTAAAATGGACTGAGCACATTATGGATTTAAAGCGATATCTTCTTTAAACCGTAAGATGCTTTTATCGGTTAAAAAATATTGTTCATTCTCCAAGTTAAAAAAGATTTACTATGGTATTTTCCACTCGAAGTTACAATATGGAATCAGTTGTTGGGGAGGTGCATACTTAAACAAAATCCAACAATTAACAGTTCTTCAAAAAAGTGTCCCAAGAAAAATATGCAACGCTGCCCCCCTCACTCACTCTGCAGATTTATTTAGACAAACAGGTATTCTACCAGTAAGACACTTGTTTTATTTTAAGGTTTTGAAAATATTTTTTATGAGGAGTGGTTATTTGGAAAGCCCTATGAGTAATACATATAATATGAGAAATTCTAACTCGGTACGATTAAACATTTTTCGAACTACACTTTTTAGGAATTCTTACACTATTGTGTCTCGCAAATTGTACAACAGTCTTCCAGCTGAATTACGAAGCATTAGAAACCGTCCACAGTTCTTAAAATCATTAAAATTATGGCTTCTTAATTTCGATACTTATAACATTGAATCTTTGTTAAACTACGTCATTTGATAATATTTATTCCCTTTGTTTATTTACGTATATCTGTGGCCACAAGGAAAAACAACATAAGTCACTTTTTGTAGTTTTTCAGGAGAGCAATTTGAAAGTTTGCTTTGCGCTCGCAAAAAAAATATACAACATATTAAAAAAGTAAAAACGCAGAAATAAGCAGGATAATAATAATTATTATTTTTTATTTAAAAAAGTTAATTTTTTTGATTATTTATAGGTAATTTTACAAAAAACAAGACTTATGTTGTTTTTCCTTATTAAGTTTTGTAAATATTTCGGTGTTAAGTAGACTTATGTCTTTTTTCCGAACTGAGATTAATAAATTATTTTGTTTAAGTTAACTTATGTCATTTTTCCAAAATAGAAACATTGTTTAAAATCGATCTAAGTCGACGTATGTTCTTTTTCCAAAACATGTTGTTGATATCTTAAATGATAAGTCGAAATCACAAAAAAGACTAACGTTCAATGAACAGACAGAATGACACGGTAGACGATATATCTTTTCTTTTTAACTAGTAGAAATCAACAATGACAAAAACTTGTATAAATAATGTTTTATTTAAGAAATTAACACTTATTAATAATTAAAAATAACAAAAATATATTTGTTTTTATTCACTATTATTTTCATCATCGCTGCCATATTCATCTGGACAAATCTTTCCTGATTCAGTAATGATGTCAACAACTAAACTTCTATAGAACCCGTGAAACTGGGAAATCGGGGGACATTTTTAATTACTTTAATGTCAGATGTCTTAAGAGTGTTAACGCCTCGTTTTTTTTAATTTATGGTCTTGAACGGCTCATTTTCATCTATAGTGAGTTTTTGTAGAACAAAGAACCAAACTCATTTTTTTTTGTACCGAAGCCACCTAAAATCCCGCCAAGAATATTTCTCCCCATCTGTGTTCACTTTTCGCCAAGTGAACTTTTCTTTTAAGGATGCTGCAAAGTCGAGAAAATTTGGCTGCTTCATATCAATAACCTTAAACGGATTCTTGTCTCTTAAGCTGGATATTAAGTTTTGCCAGTCTCTGGGATGATGAATCTTAGCTGAGGTGTTCTTTTTTTTTCTCTCAATGACAGAATGGTCGACATCACATTCCATATGTGTGTGACCAGGCTCCAGGAATTTGTGGTCAATTATTTCCAGTTGTTCACTATTAGATAAAGCTGTTATGAACATGCAGCTCACATGGGAATTTTTATTTTGGCCCGGACAGGAATCGCTATAAAAAATTATGTTTTTGATAGAAACAGGAACATCTTCGTCAATGTGTCTGAAAAGACAACTTGCTATTTCATTACCACCCCTCTTTGCAACTCCTTCATGCCACGTATAGCAATAAGGTTTATCGGTTGACAAATCATGGACAGTTAAATTATATGTCCATAATTGGCGTTTATAAAAGGAAATATTTGATTTTAAAAATGGAGTAGGCAAGCATTGTTGAAGGTCGAACGCATGTGCCGCAACATTCATGTTCACTTTAGCTAAACTTTTATCTTTTTTCTTACATGTATAAGCAAAATCAGCCTTTTTTTGGTGTATTGTAAGCTCACTTTCCAGCTTTAATTTTTCATCAAGGTTATCCATAGCTGATATCTTGTGATGTAGCTTATCACACGTTCCACACGTATCAAGCTGGGGTGACTTTATTTTTAAGTTGAGATCATGAAAAACTTGAGTATATTTCGACAAGCTCACTGGCTCTTCAGTTTCCAAACAATAGAGATCATACATTTTAGATATTGTTAAACCAGGCTGTAGGTATTTCTTTGATGTATCCCGTCGCGTATAGTGGCTCTCGTAAGCTGGGAATTTATTTATATGAGCTTTTATCTCCTCTTGTTTTAATGGGGATAGAGCATTCGGAGGTCTTAAACGTCCCCTTTTATCCTTTAAGGATGTGCAAGGTGCTTCCATCTTCTTTCTAATAATTGTTCTGATAAAACCATTTGTTTCGCTAAAACATCCCAAAAAGCACTTTTTGCACACCAGGATCTTTTCACCCGAAAGTTCAATAATGTACTCACAAGTCAGTTGTCGGTTTTTCTGTTTTGCTCCAGTTTTTTCGTTCTTGATGAAGATTTTTCATTCAAAGTAATCAAGGAATTGATGTAGAGTACTCTTTTATTATAGCTGCCTAAAGCCCAGTAATTATTAAATAATAACTGTTGATTTTGAAGATTTATTTTGGACGAGCAATCGTTTCGGCATGAAGATAATGGATTAAGTTTTCTGGCCTGAACAATTTTATCTTTTTTCGTAGTGTAAGGTAAGCCTTTGTTTCTTTGTTGCTGGCGATATCTTTTTGCTTCTTTTTTCTTTATATTTGAAGGTCCAGCAATATTTTCGTTTTCATTCATCTCGAAGTTATTCACATACCCTGGTGAAACATTCATAATCACCGCTGCATCATGAGAAACCTTATCAACCGAGTTTTCGAGAATCTTACCCCAATGCTCCATACTTTCGTCATCACAAGAACTTATTTGATAATCCGGATCTTTGATTGAATCATCTGAGTCTTCCCAAATAGAACGTTCTAAACTATTCAAATCAAGAGGATGATCTATGTTCGCAATACAAGCTAAAAACATTAAAATAATCAAAACAAACATATTAACGATTGTACAGTTTGATCTTACATCCTGACTGCCCGCCAGCACAAAACTTTTTTAATAACAAAACAGCATAAGTCACACACTGGACACAATTTTGCTCTCAGAACAAAGACACAAGTATACTTATTTTCAAGGATTTTAGTAACGGTCTTTTGGAACAACAGCATAAATTCACTTGTGTTGAGTATTATCGTAAGGAAGGAATAAGGAAAAACTACACAAGTCAAGTTATTTTCGTATAACACAGAATTTTTGTTTGGAAAAAGGACACAAGTCGACTTATTTTCGCAAAATAAATGAATACAGTTTTGGAAAAAGAGCATATGTCTACTTATGTGTGTATTGATCTCATTTTCAATTATGGAATAAGTGCATAAGTAGCATGTGAAAATTGAAATATTTGACTTATGCTGTTTTTCCCTGTGTAAAGTTAGTAGAAAAAGACTTATGTTATTTTTCTCTTGGCTATAATTCAGAAACCATAAGAGATAAAAATACGAAAAAAATATGGAAGATAAATTCGCATATTGCGCATCCGATAGAATAATAAGTCGACTTATGTTGTTTTTCCTTGTGGCCACAGTTATAATAATTAAAATTTTGTTTATGGAGTTCAAATCAATCATAGTGATCATTTCATAAAAAAAAACTTTTTTTCTCTGTTTCTGTTCTTTTATCATACGTTATTTATAATTTGTCCACCCCACAATATAAAAATTTGTAAATGTGGAATTAATTCAATTTTAACTAAAAATTCAAATGCTACAACCTATTCCCTCTAATTAATTGTACAAAATAAATATATTTTTAAATTAGAAATAAGATATCTAAAAATTGTTAGGAGAATATGATATTAATAAATAATAATAAATAAGCAACACGTCAGTGAAATTGTTTTCATTACTTCAAGTTCTTTATTTCTTAGATAGATCATAGACCTAAAAGAACGTCGGCTGGGAAATTAGTTAATTACGACGAGCAAATAGAACAATGGTTAAATGGAGAAAATAAAGTCTTTGAAGCTGACGAAATTTCAGAAGGAGAAGCGCGCCACGAAGTTTCAGATATCGAAGAACATGAAGAACCGAGTGCAGATGTTAGAAATTCTACCACCAATAAACAGTTGCATGAAGAATTTTATATAGGTAAGAACGGTTTTAAATGGAATAAAAAAAAGTGCCCTAGGGCATCTGGAATAGCAGCCCACAATATTATAAGATTACCTGGTCGTTTGCACACACTTAACTTCGAAAGCTATTTTGAACTTTGGTCTAAGATTTTTGATAATACTATGTTGGAATGTTTGGTGACACATACAAAGCAAAAAAATAAATAAATTGAAATAAAGCGCTAACACAGATCTAATGGACACGGATGTTACTGAAATAAAAGCCTTTATCGGTTTAATGTACTACTCGTCCGTTTTTAAGTGCAATCACTCTGATCTGAGCATGATATTTGCTATAGATGGCACTGGCCATGAAATATTTCAGTGCGTTATGTCAAAATGGCGTTTTTCTACTACTACTAGAGAGGAATGTCTAAAAGATGATAAGATTGCTTCAATCTCTGATTTGTTCAACAAATTCATCACTAATAGCCAGGCCCAATATGCTCCTGGACCATACCTATGTATAGATGAAATGTCGCTGTCATTTAGAGGTCGTTGTAAGTTTATCATTTACATGCCACAGAAGCCAGCAAAATATGGCATCAACATAATGCTATTGGTAGATGCTCGTACATTCTATATTTATAATGCCTACATCTACCATAGTAAAGACTGGGATAGTATAGGGTTTAGTGAACAAGACAGAAAAATGGCAATACCTAGTCAGTCTGTTTTGAGACTAGTGAAAGTTGTGGGAAAATCGAATCGGAACATTACAGCAGACAATTGGTGTAGTTCAATTCCACTGATGGAAACTTTGCTCAAAAGAGGACTTACTTACTTAGGTACGCTGAAAAGAAATAAAACGGAGATACCACCACGTTTCTTGCTGAACACGAAAAGAGATTTAGAGTGTTCAGTGTATGGGTTCACAAAAGACCTCAATTATTATCATATGTTCCGAAAAAAAAACAAAGCTGTCCTCTTAATTTCTTCTTCGTACCACAATAAAGATGTGTATACTGATACGGATTTGGACTGATACGGAGTCCGGAACAGAATTGTCTCCGACTTCTGGACTAATATTTTCAGTTTCCAGTCGTCGCAATATCGGTGAATCTTATCGAAATCGTGCTGCAAGAGAATTCCAATAACCTCAACCTTTCGGGCCGTTCTGTACGCAATTAGATCGTCGGCGTCCGCAATTGCCTTTGTAAGACTACCTATCAGATCGCTGGTGTAAATGCTGAAGAGAATCGGCGAATTCACCACTCCCTGTTGAAGACCATTTTTAATTGTGAATGTTGTGGTAGAAGTTAAATTGCTACTTTTGACAACAAACTTTCTACCATTAACCATGTCATAAAGTATATATAACAATGGCTTGCTTATGCCAACCCTGCTCAGTTTTAGGTATACACCCTCTAACCATACGGTGTCAAAGGCCTTTTCCAAATCAACCAGAACAGCACCTGTGCATTGTTGTTTTGATTTATTCCATTGGATATCAGAAACGAGTTAAGAGGCAGCTTGAATTGTGTTTTGACCCGCCTTGAACCCGAACTGTTTATCCGGAACTATTTTGTTGTCAGCAGCCCACTTAGTCAAAGCCGTATTGATGTTTTTTACGAAAACTTTGCTGATGCTTAGAAGAAGACTTATCGACCGAAGATTGGACGAATTGGAGTTGTCCTTTCCGTTTTTCGGGAGAGGATGAACAACAGCGGTCTTGCAAAGCACTGGATAATATGCATTAGTGAAGAGTGTGGTGTAAACGTCAATTGCTTCCGTTGGTAAATGTCTTAGTACAAAGTTGGATATACCATCGACACTTGCTGACTTTTTATTTTTTATTGAATTGAAGATGAGCTGAAGCTCAATCTTTGTCACTAACAACTGACTTGCTCCCGTTTGCTCGGCGATTATGGCATTTCCCAAGGAATCGTCATTGAATCGGATGAAACCGCGGTTCTCAGATCGCCATTGTGTGATATCATTACGGAGGTTAAAGTGACTAAGTTACTTACTTAAGGTGGCGCTACAGTCCGGGGCGGACCTGGGTCTCAACCAACAAGCGTCTCCAGCCAGCTCGGTCCCTAGCTAGCTGTCCCCAGTTTCGCACGCCAAGTTGGTTGAGGTCCTCTCCCACCTGGGTGCGCCACCTGAGTGATTAAGTAAGGCTCTATTTTCCTGGTCGTGGTTGGGGCGAATGCTAACATTCACCTTGTACTCTTGCTGGAAAGCAGCTCCCATTGCGTCCACTTTTTTCTTCGGATCTTCAACTATGTAAAAGTCATCGTCAAAGATGGCTTCTGTTGGATCTATTTGAGCTGTCCTGAGTACGTCTCTGTTCTCTTCAGTTCTTTGGAGTTTCAGACACGGAAGGTCATTATCGTTCTTTTTCTGAATATGTTATGGGTTTTAGGGAACATACTAGGGTCATTCGAATGAACTGACCGGATTTTGCGGTCCCAACACTTGTGAATTGATAACCTGTAGTTCTCCTTAACCAACAGATTGACATTTTTTATTGATGACTTCAGTCTCCTAACCTCCAAGTCATGTGGGTCAGTAAGCCAATCTTGTGCTTACGTAGTGCGTCAATAGTCGCATATCTGTAAGCGTCCATTTTGTTACGTTCTTTGTAATTTGGAATTGTCCGTTCCATCGTTCGTTTTATTGTTTCGTCCATCTGTTGTAAATGTCGGTCAATTTCTGTATTTGTCAGGTTTCTGTTGTTTGGTGGGGCTATGTCACTCGAACTAAATTCTCTCGCTAAGGCGTTGGTGAAACGAGGCCAACGCATCTTACTGTAATTGTAAGAGTGCGTTGCAACGTATTCTTCCAATTCCACGCGTTCGTTCGGAATCTGCATTACAGCAGCCAGTCCGCAGTGATCACTGTCGTACTCGACTGTCTGTAAGCAGTTTCGAGGGTGATTACCCACAATGTCTGTAACTGTCAGTCTGGTATCGTACAGTAAAAGATCCAGAAAGGAGCCGCTTCTTAGATACGATGGCTTTTCAGTATCCAGCAGGTCAACGCCATATTGAACGTTGTAAAGATTTATCAAATTAAAAAGATGGTTACCTCTGGGATTATTATGTTGATTTTCCCAATCTTCATGTTTTGCGTTCAAATCACCGGCCAAGATGAAATAGTTTTCTTCCAAGCTCAATTTAAGTTTCATGAAAAGAATCTCGAGTTTTGATGCAAAGTAAGTATACTGCGGAGCTCCAGCTGCAATCATAAACATCCGCTTCCCTTGACTTTAACGTATTGGAACATAACATCTGTAACGTTAGACTTCTTGAAAGTGCAATTATTTGATCTACGTGTTGCTTTCTAATTGCCTCATTGCTCCATGAACCATCATGTTTTAAAGTTTCACTCTAGATAATATTTCCGTGACTTTTCAATTTTCGGGAACTGCTTCTTTTTTGGCAACTGTAATCATATTGTGATGTTCAAATGGTAGACATGTGCACTCAAGAGGACAAAAGCGACCACAGTTTTTTTTCTCAAAACCTACCTCTGTCTATCAACTCCTACTCTCACCTCCCCGTGGAGAACATCGGGTGCCTAGTAACTCAACTGGAGATTGGGTTCCAACCCCAGTGGAAAGTTGTTGGGGGCAGCAAACGAGAGAGGGGGGTAGGTGTTTCCACCAAGGCGGTGGCGTCTACAGTTCAAGTAAGGTTGAACTACTTAGTGAACAACTTATAGGGCTTCTTCGACTTATTCGGAGCCCAGGCCTATAAGGAGCGGTTTTATCCGGTTCCCCATCCTTGGAGTTATAATTAGGATCTGGCCCTCCAGGTTGGGAGTTGTGCCGTCGGCTTGACTTCCTGGCCACGTAAAAGCTTTCATAGTTGCGAAGCACCAACCTCAGATATGGGCGGACAACGAACTGCGAATATGCACGTGGAGTATTAGGTCCCTTAACAGACCATGTGCGGCCGAAGAATTAGCGGATGCTCAAGTCTGCTTTAAAGCAGACATCACGCCATCCAGGAAATATGAAGTGATGGGCCGGGCAAAAAGAGGATGAAAAACTGCGATATTTACTGTGGAGACTGCTACCGAGAAATCAACAGCGCTAACTTGGATGCGGCTTTGTCATTGGATCCAGACTTAGCAAGGAGCCTTTAGCTATAGGTACATCAATGAGCGCCTCATGACCATACGCATCAAGGCTAAATTCGGCAACATAAGCCTGATATGTGCGCACACCCCCACAGAAGATATGTTCTTTGAGCTCTTAAAGAAAACATATGAGCAGTGTCCTAGGTACGATATTAAAACTGTCCTTTGGTGGAATAATCTGGAAAAAAAGGCCTGCACTACAACACACAACAGATCAATTTACCGTCAACCAAATTGACCATATTGCGATCGACGGCAGCCACGATACCAGCATCATGGATGCCCGAACTTTCCGAGGAGGTAACATTGATTCGGACCACAACCTCGTTCTAAACAAGGTAGCACTTCGGGTATCCAGACCCAAGGCAAAACAAGAAGATGCTGGGAGAAGGTACAACGTCGAACGGCTACAATCGAAAGAGATCGCCAAATCCTTTTCCGACGGAGTTACAAGTAACCTCTCTCGAAGTTTTCTGCCACCAACACAATGTATCGAAAACCAGTGGCACCAATAACAAGATGCAATCAGAGGAGCCAAGCAACAGGCGCGCCAAGCGGGCGGACGAGAATTCAGAGTGAGATCTATGAAGTTCGAAAGTTTTATGAACACGTGAAACGAAATTCGCAGATACATAAACCTAGAACCGAAGGCTGAAAAGACGAAAGTGGGAACATAAAAGTGGAACCGCAGTCAATGCTGAGGATATAGAGAGCATCTGCAGACTGTATAACGGCAACGACGGACCGAATTCCGCTGTCAGACAGGATGATCCATTCAACATAGACGACGAAAGCCAACAATCCCGACGATGTAAAGATTTCCATATCTAACCTGAAGTCCAATAAATCCGCTGAAGCGGATGGCTTGAATGTCGAGCTCTAAAAAGCAGCTGAAGATAAGTTTGTTAGGAAGAAAGCATGCCCGATGAATAGAACCTCAGCATTGTTTGCCCGATCCTGAAAAAAGGAGACCCTCTCAAAAGCCCCAACCTTAGAGGAATAAGTCTACTTCATATCGCCTATAAAATCTTCTCTGCCGTAATATGTGAACGTCTAAAGCCCATCGTCAACAACCTGATATTTCCTTATCAGTGTGGTTTTAGACCAGGAAAGTCCACAGTCAATCAAATATTCACATTAGGCAGATCTTAGAATAAAACCAAGAACACCAAATCGACAACCTTTTAATTGTTTTCAAGGCCGCATATGACAGAATCTACAGGGACGAGCTGTATAGAGCCATGTCTAGTTTTGGCATCCCTGCCAAACTCGCCCATTTGTGCAGGATGACCCTGGAGAATTCACGCTGGTCCATAAAGTTTGGAAACAACTTAACAGCACCTTTCGACAAGGTGATGCGCTGTCATGTGATTTTAAAAACATCGTGCTTGAAAGAATAGTGCAGAGCTCCCACGTCAACACTAGAGGCACTATCTTTCAAAAGTCTGTCCAATTACTAGCATATGCTGATGACATTGACATAATCGGCAGAAGTCAGCGTGATGTAAATAGGGCTTTTGTGAGTATTGAGGCAGAGGCGGTATAAATGGGTTTAACGGTTAATGAAGGCAAAAAAAGGGCATGCTGTCGTCAAGAAGAGGTAGTCAAAGACTTCGTCTATCAAAGCTCCGCTGCCTAAACGGGCCGAATTAGAGATCCAAGTATCCAGTGATCCGAACCAGAGATCCAAGCATCCAGAGTTCCAGGTATCCAGTGTTCCGGTGTTCCAAAGTACAAATCTTCATAATCTTGCGTACGGTATTTATCATAGTCGAGGCCGTGCCACAGATACAAGTACCTAGAGTTCCAGTCAAAAGCAACTCGTTGAAGCTGAAATGGAGGAAATACAAGTATTCATTATTGTGGCCAGGCGAAAAGCCATAACCGATGATCTGCTACAGCTAAAGACCAACATTAGCACTAGAAGCTCTTTGGTTGGAGTTTTCAAAAAACCATGACCAGATAAAAGCATATGAAAAGGCAGACAATCCGTATATGCAAAGTAATACCTTCGGAAAGGTAAAAAAGGCGTACATTGGAATCGAACAAACTCTAGAATCCATTGTACGTATAGATGCCGACCCTATAAAGAAACTAGTTAAGCGGCTAGTTCAAAAAACTTGGAGTTCTACCTTTTGTACAGTAAAGTTGAATACACTCCAAAAATACTGGATGGAGCTAGAAGAAATGCATCGTTGGATAAACGACCTTTCTGAAAATCCAGCCCAGGATGGATACGAAATGAATGAGCTTACAAGTTACAAGATGAAGTCTCAGAAGCTATAATTGCATTGAGCAAACTTGAAGAAACCACCATACAAGGCTAATCATCGTTCCTCCCAGTTGGGACTCCTGGCCCCAGGCAAGTTATGAAACTTTCTAAGATAACCTTACCCAAATTTGACGAAAGCTACATCAAATGGAAACAATACAGCGATCTGTTCAGTGTGCTTGTCGATAAACAAGACATAGCGAATTGTCAGAAGCTTTTTTATTTAAAAATAACTTTAACGGGTAAAGCCGAGAACCTGATAAGGTACTTTTCAACATCCGATAGCAATTATAGTGCAGCGTGACAAGTAATTAAAGATCGGTATGACAACCCTCGTCTACTTGTTACTGCGAATGTACAGCGATTGCTGGCGCAACCTGCAATCCAAAATGAAGGCTCGAAAGCAATTAAGGTGTTGCATGACACCACCCAAGAGTGCATGCTTAGTTTAGGATCTCAACATCGATACTACAAATTGGGATCCCCTTCTTATGAGCGTTCTGATAAAGAAACTGGACAGAAATACGCTCACACTTTGGGAGCAATCACTCAAGCAACCAAAGGCATTGCCATCCTTGAATGAGTTCATGTCGTTCTTGGAGATGCGGTTTCAATCCCTAGAGGCACTAGGGCCAAGCCAAAGAAAGGCTTCCGAAGAGCAACGCCAAAGGTTCAGACCCGACAAGGCGTATACGACACTGGTGTCTACAAGATCAACTTCCCGTCTCCTGCATAGGCAACCATCAGCTGTACTCCTGTGAGACATTTTTGCAACCAAGCCTATTACAGCGCTTAAACTTTGTGCAAAAATCAAGGCACTGCACAAACTGCCTTAAGTCAGGACATGCCTCAAATGATTGTTCTTCCAGATGTTGCACAAAATGCCAAAAGAAGCACACACTTCTTCATTTGGACGAGTCAACAAGGTCCAAAAATTCGAAAATGTCAGGACTCAGCAAGTCTTTGCTTTCCAATATCTTAAACAAACAACACAAATCATCAAGCGTGATACTTGGCACAGCAATTGTCCATCTTAAGCGCCAAAGTGGAAAACAAATATCATGCCGAGCGTTGCTAAATTCTGGATCAATTTTATTTAATATGCATTTACAACATTTATTTGGATTAAAATTAAAAAGCTATACAAATCTTCCAATTTAAATCCACGTCAGCACTTCAGATTCTTTTGGTTAGGATTGTTTCGTTTTTGAACGCAGGCCATGAAACATTGAGCACTAAAATGAAGCATTTTGATGGGCCTGACGACTAAATGTGAGAATGTGTTTGGTTTTTCACGCACACTTTCTCACATTTAGCCCTCAGTAGCTTGTAGGCAAACCGAAATGTCAGTCTGAGATTCCCATCTTGTTAAATGGATTATTTTTGCTCATGGCGTTGGAATTGTGAGTGAATTTTGAAGTTAAGGGAGCCTGTCAACTCAAATGTCATTAAAAATATGAAAAACATCTGATATTTGTGTTCATTGAATTTATTTAACTGTCTTTCCTTATAATTAAAATAACATGAATATGATAGTGATTATTTTGTATTGTTTTTTTCTGTTTTTATTTTTCATTCCGTTTGTGAAATATTTCATTTTCATATCTTAATTTTTACATTTTTGTGTTGATATTCGAATTTTATTAATATTTAAGTATCTATAAATTATATCCATTTAATTAATAAACTTGATATACAAATATTGTGGTGTGTTTACACTTTCAAAAAATATATAAAATATTATTTAATGCTTAAAAGAACATAAAACTAATTATTTACTTAAAATAACAATTGAAAAGTTGAAATATAAAATTAAATATTTAATCGAATTAAAAAACACCAATTGACACAATAAAAATTATATTACTACTCAATATAGCACCGGCGAATATCGATAGAACTATAAAAAACAAACAAATAAATACCTATATAAACAATTTGTTTTTTTTTTACAATTTTATGTGAATAATAATTATTTATTTATATATTTACATTAAACTCTAAATTAAGAAAAAAAAACTAACGAAAACAAAAAGAAATTATATTGGTAAATATTGAAGAAATGTATTATTTTGTACAATTTCGTTTTCTTATTTCTTTCTTTTCTTTTATAAACTTTTTACGTAGATATTTATATATTTTTAATGATTTTGATTATGATAACATTGCAGATATTATGAAATTCATAAAATGTCGTTGACTTTTCTTTAATTCTTGTATATCAACATTTTTGCTTTCGTAAACTATTTTATTTTAATTTATCGCCATTAGGTAAAGGGCGTGGTTTTTTGTTTTTAGGTCTATATAGTTATAACATTTGAATAGTATTAATAATTGACTTCAATAATTAACACTTTTATTTTATCATTCCGTTGAAATTTTAATTAACTATTAACAAATTTTAATTGTTTTTTTCTTACTTCGATTATTTTATATTTTTTTTTTTTAATAATTTATTTTTTGTACAATATGACAACGAGATTTGTTTTTTTTTTAAAGAACGGGTTTTTAATGAACTAAGGTATAGTGGGTTTTATTTTTGAACTAAGAAAGGATTGAAGAGAAGTCTTGAAAACAAAATGTCAACAGTGAATTGTAACACTTTTAATATAATTGCGCTTTTTTAAATGGGGTTTGATGGTCTTAATTCAAATCCTACTTCAAATTTAATATATCAAGTCAGGTTTTTGAGACATTGTTTTTTAAAATTCGAAAAAAAACACAAGTATAAGGGTTTTAAGGCTATCCGTGATGGTTTTTCAAATCTATTATCGCTTTTTCAATATTAAATTTAAATATTTTTTATTATTTCTTAAAATATTCAAGAAAAATTTATAAGTTGTTAGATTTTTTACGAATCTGTTGTCTTAACAATTCTGTTATATAAAGTTTTTGAAAACAAATATTGAAAAATATAAAAATAATGTTGAAAACAGGTATTTTTTTTAAATTTGAGGAAATAGTCAATGTTAAAGTTTTGATTAGAAATCATTTTTAATAATTAACTCCAACAATTTATTGTGATGAGATATTTTAAGTGTAAACTTAGCTTTAAAACAAAAATGGTTTTTAATTGTTTTTAGCATTTTTAAAGGGATTATTTTAAAAACCTGATGTGATGTGACGAGATTATAATTTAATAAATCTCAATCCTTTCAAAAAGTTCGTGCTGTCAAAAAATAACGTAATTTTGTCGACCATTATAATGGCAGGTATCACTATTTTGTAAGCTATTTAAACATTAAAATAATAACAACATTAGATTTTGACAGCTTATAATGGCAAGCTGAATTTATTTAAAATTTAACTGCGGCCTTACCCTCATTATGGGAAGAACGAAACTAGTTCTCTAATGTCGAGTCTGAAGCGAAGAAAATGGGTCTTGACATTAACAAGGACAAAACGAAGTGTTTACTGTCGTCAAATAGAGTCGATTCACATCGTAGACTTGGTCAAAATGTGACAATTGACAGGTACAACTTCGAGGTGGTAAACGAATTTGTTTATCTGGGCACTGCTGTAAATCCTTCATATGACATCAGCGCGGAGATCAAACGCAGAATTACCCTTGCTAGCCGCAGTTTCTTTGGCCTAAGTAAGCAGTTGAGGAATAAGGCCCTTTCCCGAAGTACCAAAGAGACACTGTACAAAACTCTAATCATCCCAGTCTTGCTGTATGGTGCAGAGGCATGGACCCTCTCCCTGGTGGATGAAGGATAGAGAGGAAGGTTCTGCGTATGATCTAGGCAAAGTAACATCTGGCGGAGAAGATTTAATCAGGAGTTACAGGAGCTGTACAACGCTTAAGATGGCTATGGCATGTCGAGCGAATGAACATCGAAGCTTCAGCCCGTAAGGTATTCAACGCTAAGACTGAGGGAACAAGAAGCACAGGCAGGCCTCATCTCCGGTGAGTCAACTTGGTTTTCGAAACTGGAGGAAGCAAACTAGAGATCGAGTAAGCTATCGAAAGTTATTACTTGAGGCCTAGGAGAGCAATGCGCTGTAGCGCCAACTGGAGTAAAGTAAGTGAAGTTTACCCTCATTTATTTTGTTTAAATTCAAGAACAAAACACTGAAAGTATATGCATGTTTTCTTCGTATTCGTTGGTTTCACACAGTCTTCTTTTAAACGGTTAATAGAGGTCACTACGTTCCGTGAAGTTATAGCGCCTTTAAACGTCAAAACAAATTATTTTATAAAGTTATGTACCGCTTATAAAAGAGCTAGTTAAAGCCAATCGCGTTTATTGGTTTTTAAAGTGGATTATGCGAAAATAACCGAGTGTTTCAAAGAGCAAGTTCTGTGAGCTAAAAAAATGTAACTTCCTATAATCTGCATTTTGGTCTAAAATCTCTATCTAACTAATGTGATTCCGATATCTCGTTTCCTGTTGTTTTTCGTGTAGAACTTCTCGTAGGCTACTATTGAGTCTATCGAAATTTCAGCCGAATCGAGTTCGTGGGGCTGTGTTGGCGGATGTGTTCTTGAGTTTTAAAAAATGGAAAAAGTAAAATATCGGTGTGTAATTTCTTGCAGCGAAATTAAAGTGCACTTGGATGCTGCCTGCGGTGAATTTTTTTTTCGATAGCGATCTTTAAAAACCTTTATTAATTAACATCGATTTTTGATGAGCAATACCCAGTTGCCCCAAAACGTCTTAGATGGGAAGATAAGGTAACAAAGATCCACGATCTTATATTGGCTGAGGCATTAAGAATTTCAAAAACCCACGTAAATTAATTAGGTGGCGCAACAGTCCGTAGAGAACCAGGGCCTAGTGACTTACAACTCTCAACCATTCCTGTGTGCGAGTAATTGCAGGGATGGATGGGACCTATAGTTTATATGCCGAATCCGAACGGCTTATTTGAGAAAGCACTTTTTCATGACAAGAATTACTCTTGAAGAATTTGTCAATTCCTCGCAAGAGGCAGTACCCGTGAATAAAAACTTTAGGTGGCATAGGCAGTAATCGAACCCCAGACCTCTGGCATGACAGTCCAACGCACTAATCATCATGCCACGGGTACTACAGGCGTGGGTCATATACTGTATGCAATTTCGAGTGTAAGAAGTTACATGCACCACAGACAACAAGTACAAACGTGAGACCACTTCATAGCAGTGTTTGACATTTCTGTTTAAACACAATCCAAAGGAGTTGTGTGACCGCCAACGCAAAATGTATCAACTTTTAAACGCCACAGACATAGAAATGTGCTTTCAACAAGGCGAAGACGGTCATATTGGTCGGAAAGGTAATGGCCCCTGTTTTCTGGGATTCATAAGCTGCAATCCACATCACCTACCTGGACAAAGGGCAAAACGATAACAGGGCAAAACGATAACAGGGTCCGGTTCAAATCCTTGCACAAAAAACGGCTGCATTTAGCATAGAAAAAGAGGCTCTTCCACTGTAACAAGGCACAAGTTTACAACTCCGCCCTTCCAAGGTCCAAATTGATCAAACCAGGATACAAACTACTGCCCAATCCTTATCATTCTGCAGGTTTCGCCCCGTGCGACTTCTTTTTATTTCCAGACTTGAAAAGGTCACAAAATAAATTTGCATCTTGTCAAATATTGAAAAAACCTCTTTTTTCAACAGGTTTTATAAATTGGAGTAGCATTGGTGCATAAAGTTTATGAAGGCGACAATGTTGAAAAATTAATAGAATTTTGAAAAAAAAATTTAGGCTTAGTTTTTATCCGTACGCCCTCTTTAAAATGTCAGCACTAAAATAAAATATACTAGCAGGGTTTTCAAAAAACCCATAGCGTCAAAATTGACGTTTATGTTTATTGCCACAATTTCTCATTGGCTGCGTTCAATCTCGTGTTGGATATTCTATCGTGGATAGGTGGATTTTCAACGTATTATTTTAATAATTCACCGGATTTCTACCAAAAAGATACAAATTTAAAATTAATTTTCTGATTCCTTCTAATTTAATCCATACGTTGAATCAGCTGGTCTTTCAGATACCAGAAATGTTAGGATACATTTTTAGACCTCACAGTTATTTTAGATCAGCTGTTCTCTGACAAGTAAAACACTTAAGCATAGGTATCCGTATAATCTATCGTACGGAGATTGAACGCAGCCATTGCGTCTCTGAATGCTTTTTTTTCGAATGTTATCTAAAGCACTGTTCACATGAGCACGACCAACCCATGAACGACTATTCGTCGATTTTGACATTTCTTTCAAATGAGAGTTTTTAATTCGTCGCGAATAAACCAACACAAGAATGATTTGCTTAGGTTAAGTATGCGCGATTATTTTATTCGTTGCGAGTGTGGATAATGTGGAACGCGAATAAAGTTTGACAGTTCGTATCAACTACAATTTCTTTCCCGACGAAAAGAAAAATGATGCATCATAAATCAAATAGAAACTATGTTGCTATCGTTTTGTTAAGAATTTGTGTGGAAATATGTCTTCAAACGCATGGAAACTCACATTTTGTAATTCATTCGTCGTTCGTTGGTCGCGCTCATGTGAATACTGCTTAAATGCTACAATAAGTAGATTTTGAAATTGAAATTTAATTGTTGAGGAGAACGGCCTCATGAATTAGATATTTTTGAAAGTTATGTTGATGGATAGATTTGTGGCGATCAAAATAAATCCACATAGTAGAAAATTTGCAGGTCGTAGGTTTGACGTTTGAAAAACAGAACAACAAATCCAAAAATATGACCTCGTTTATCAAAATTCTCAAAAGTATAGCGTCAACGTTTTCTGACAGTTATGTTAATGTCACTTGCGCTGTTGACATTCTTTTCAATCCTCTTAATCAATCCTTTGTTTGATGTTCATGTGGCTTGCTATGACTGAAGTCAAAAGTATGAACGTAGCTTTATATATTTTAGTCTAATGTAAGTTGAACTTAATTCACTTGATGTGCAATTTCTTTAATTTATTTTATGAACTGTTTTACTTTTCTCTTAAATTTTATTTTGGTATTTTGCATGGATAGAATATTATTTACCTACTTTATAATAATGTGCAGCTTTTTTTTCAATATAGTGATTTTTAATTTTTGTGGATGTTGTTTTACAAAATCTACAGCTTTAGCTTAGATTAAATTACTTTCTGCATTATTATCTTTTTTAGTTTTTCTTTGTTTAATAATTTGTATTTTTTTCTTTTTCAATAAATTGTTGTTTGTTTTTACTTGGAAATCAGTCTGTTGTTGTTGTTGTTTTTGTTTTAATGGATTTTATTGTTTCTTGCAAATTATGATTTTTATTTGTTTTTTAAAAATGTGCTTTGTAAATGCTTATGTCTACCTGCACTCAAGTCTTTGTTTTATTGTTTCAAGTACCTAGGTTTTTTTGTTTTGGTATTTTTATTTTGTCGCAACAAATAAATAAAAATAAGTGATATGTTTTTATCGTATATTAATATTTAATATTTAAAAAAAAAATAATATCAAACTAAGTTTAAATGCCTGCGCAAAGCCGTGAGATATGATTTTAAACTGTAAATGATTTTTTTGTTTTGTTTACTTAAGTCTTTTTTGCTATGTGTTTTATTATTTTTATTATTTTTTAAATAATCAGTCAAAAATTTAATAAATTTTTTGTATTTTTTTGTTTTGTTTTTGGATAAGGCAATTTTTGTTTTTGAAGAATTAAAAAATGTGAAAATCATTCGAAGTTTTTGCTTAATCCTTTAGTGTTTTTAATTTATTTTTTTTTTAAATTTATTTTCACCTTTTATTTATAATTAATTTTTAAACTTAAGATGATGTGTTTTATAATTTGTTTCAGTGTGTCATGATCGAAATATTATGTACGTATAAATAGGCATGTTTATATTGTTGTGGATCTGTTTATAATAAATAATTTCTTCTTTTTTTTTAAACAATTTTGGTTTAAGCTGTATAACATTTAAATATAATATTTATTATCCAACAAAATGACTGTCACCTTTTATGTAAAAAAGTTGTCTCGTTGTTGATAAAGTGGCAGTGAGTCCGTTGGAGATGTTGAAAGACGACCTTCTTCGGGTGTTGTTGGTGAAGGGGTTTTATTATTTAAGTCGGGAATTTTTGATGGTCGGGCAGCCATTGCTTTTTCTGTTAAAAAGAAAATATGAATTAAAGAAGAAGTTATTAATTTTTAAACACTTTTTTATTTATGTTTAAATAATATATGATTAATAATAGATTATGATCATTAAACTTGCATCTATATTTAGTTATAATATCGAGATTAAGTATAGAGGAATGGTTTACATAGTCTACGTACTTGGATTCTAGGTTTCGATACTTAGTCAAAAAACTACATATTTACATACATACTTACTATATGAATGATTATAATCCGACTATAAAAATTATTACTTTCCTATAAACAATAGATGTATTTAATATGGTAAACACATTTATTTGTTCAAACTGTTCATACATATTATTAAAATAAAACAATCAAGCCATTTCCTATAAAACTTTGCTATAAAATATATTTTTTGCCAAATTATAAACTTGGGATATGGGAAACCCTAATTTAAGCACTTCTGCTTAGGATAAATTGACTAGTTTTTGATTTGTTAAACTATTTAATTATCCAAAAGACACATCGGGTCCCATTTTTCAGTCTTCTATAACTAAGTATAACATTCAATCTAAGCCTTCAAGGTGTTTTCCGAAATAATGTACACCGCTGCAGTCCTACTAGACACAAAGCCGAATTTGTTACTACTTTTTCCAATTGATTTGGTTATTCTTTTTTAAAGTTCCGCAATTTTGAAGCGATGTTCAAATGGAAGATATGACCATTTAAAGAACACAAGTGTCCAAAGGTTTTTTTTAAAACCTACCTCTGTCTATCAACTCCTACTCTCACCTCCCCGTGGTGAACATCGGGTGCCTAGTACCTCAACTGGAGATTGGGTTCCAGCTCCAGTGGAAAGTTGTTGGGGGCAGCAAACGAGAGAGGTGGGGACAGGTGTTTCCACTAAGGCACCTCTCCTTATTCAGACGGCAGCGGAAGAATTCCCGAGATGGAATCAACGGTGGCGTCTACAGTTCCAGTAAGGTTAAACCACTTAGTGAGTGCCTTATAGGGCTTCTTCGACATATTCGGAGCCCAGGCCTGTAAGGAGCGGTTTATCCAGCTCCCCTTCCTAGTAGTTATATGAAGGATCTGGCCCTCCGGTTGGGGGTTGTGCCGTCGGGGTGACTTCCGGGATACGAAAAAAGTACCTTTAGTTGCGAAGCACCAACAAGCCGCGGATACGGACGAATTCACTGTTGCCAACAAACGCAAAAGAAATAAGGACAACGAACTTCAGATCTGTACGTGGAATGTTAGGTCCCTTAACAGACCATGTGCAGCCGAACAATTAGCGGAAGCCCTAAACTGCTGCAAGAAAGATATAACCGCCATCCAAGAGGTGCGATGGGATGGACCGGACAAACGCAAACTAAAAGACTGCGATATACACTACGGCGACTGCTACCGAGAACAAAGACAGCGTCTTTTTCGGTGTGGATTTGTTGTTGGAACTAGACTCAGGCAAAAAGTCTTGAGTTTCAACAGTGTGAGCTAGCGCATCACGACAAACAGCATCGAGGCTAAATTCAACATAAGCCTACTATGCGAGCATGCCCCAACAGAGGAGAAAGATGGAGACATCAAAGACATACTTTTCGAGCTCTTGGAGAAGACATATGGGCAGTCCCCTGGCTATGACATTCTAATTGTCTTATTGGATTTGAATGCCAAGCTAGGAAGAGAAGACATCTTTGGTGGCATAATCGGGAGATACAGCCCACACGCCACCACCTCCGACAACGGATTCAGGCTGGTCGATTTAGCTGCGGGGCGAGAGGTTCTGGTAGCTAGTACGCAGTTCACATATCTAAATATCAAAAAAAGGGACATGGAAATCTGCTGTTCAATCAACCGTCAACCAGATTGACCACATTCCGATCGATGCACGACACTTCTCCAGTATACAGAATATCCGAAAATTCCGAGGGGCCAACATTGACTCGGACCACTACCTCGTTGTAGCCAAGGTACGGCTACGGATATCCCGGTTCAAGCCAAAACAAGGAAGTACTGTGAGAAGATTCGACGTTGGACGGCTACAATCGCAAGAGACTTCCATGTTCTTTTCCGATCGAGTCTCTAATAACCTCTTAAGAAGTCCTATGCTTCCTGCATTAAGCATTGAAAACCAGTGCCAACATTGGCTTGCTGCCATCAGAAATGCTGCCTCTAAAGTGCTAGGTTTCACACGGCCACCACAGCGAAACCCCTGATTTGACGACGAATGAAAAAGAAAAGGAGAGAGGAACACCTACTTCTTGTTAAAAAAGAGAGCATGAGAAGCGCGTGATCGAGGAGATTCGAAAATTTTACCAAAGGGACCCAAAAAAACCTCCCAAGGGTACCAGCCACGAACCGAAGCCTGTAAAGACAATCAGGGGAACATCGTAGTAGAACCGCAGTCGGTGATGAGAATATGGAAAGATCACTTCTCCAAATTATATAACGGCGATGAAGAACCGAATTCCGCTGTAAGGTAGATAGAACCACTCAACCTCGGCGAAGCAGATCAACAATTCCGCCTACCCAACCTTCACGAAGCGAAGATAGCTATATCTAAACTTAAGTCAAACAAAGCTGCTGGAGATGACTTGGCAGGGAGCTTGCACCAACTCATCTGCAAAATATGGTCGGAAGAAAGCATGCCCGATGAGTGGAATCTCTGAATAGTGTGCCCGATACATAAGAAAGGAGACCCTCTAAACTGCGCCAACTACAGGGGCATCAGTCTCCTTAACATTTCGTATAAGATCCTCCTCCCGTAATATGTGAACGTCTGAAGCCATTCGTCAACAACCTGATTGGTCCTTATCAGTGTGCCTTCAGACCAGGAAAGTCCACTATCGACCAAATATTCATACTACAGCAGAACTTGGAAAAAATCCAGGAGCTTCAAATCGATTCCCACCATCGATGTTAAAGTCGCGTATGACAGCTTCTATAGGGAAGAGCTCTACCGAGCAATGTTTAGTTTTGGCATCCCTGTCAAACTTAACCGTTTGTTAAGAATGACGATGGAGAATGCATCAAGGTCGGATGCATTTGATGTCAAAAAAGGTTTTAGACAACGCGATGCACTGTCATGCGACTTTTTCAACATCGTTCTGGAAAGAATTGTGCAAATCTCAACCGTCAACACTAGAGGCACAATCTTCCAAAGTTTCTTCCAATTACTAGGATACGCAGATTATATTGAAATAATTGGAAAATCAAAGTGTGATGTCAGGAGAGCGGTTTTGAGCATTGCGACGAAAGCGAAGAAGATGGGTTTAGTGGTCAATGAGGGCAAGACCAAGTATATGCTGTCATCAAAAAAGGTACACATAGATGGAGAATGGAGGAGAAGATATAACGACGAACTGTACGCGCTGTACAGCGACACTTACCTACTTAGCAGAATTAAAGTCGAACGTCTTAGATGGCTAGGTCATGTACAGCGGATGGACATAAACGCTCCAGCCCGGAAGGTATTCGAATCCAAAAAAATTTTAGTTGATATGAACTGTCAAACTTTATTCGCGTTCCACATTATCCACATTCGAAACGAAACAAATCATTCTTGTTTTGGTTTCGGTAGTAAATGGTGTTCGACTGTGGCTTCTTGAAAAAATTCATGACGAATTAAAAACTCTCATATGGAAGATATGTCAAAATCGACGAATATTCGTTCATTCGTTGGTCGTGCTCATGTGAATAGTGCTTTAACTGTCAAACCTTAGACATAAAATATCGAAACTTCTTGTTCAGCTTATAAATTGTACAGCTTCAGTGAGGGGCGATTGTTTCTTTGTTGACTTGATTTTTTTTTCATTTCCATTATTTTTTTTAAGTGACGCATGGAACACGATTAGAATTGTTTTATTTATTTGTCAATTTGACGGGTTTTCCATTTTTTGGTTTCAAAAGTATAGGGCTGGAGATCTGTCAAACTAAGTTGTTAAACCATGTTTTTTTAGTCTGACATTTAGAAAAATGGATCGCTTGAATATCGCACAATGCAGACAAATTTTTCGACACCTACTATAAAAATGGTGATTCTGCCACTGCCACATATCGTACGTTAAAAGAAAATTATGGTTTACATAATCGTCCAACTATATGCAAGCAATGGGAAAAACTGTGAAACGAATTTTAAAAAACGGACTTTTCGCTCGTACCACTGAAAATATCGCTGCCAAAGTGAAAGTGTTGCAGAAGACCGGAATGTGTCAATTTCTCGTCATTCTCAGGAATAAGGACTGTCTTACGGAACACTATGATGTATTTTGCATCCATATAAAGTCGCCAATTATATCTATCATTGGGTTTCATCATTGAATATTGAATTTTTTTGACAGGCCGTTTATAGCTATCATTAAAAATTTCTGTCATTGAAAACAATTTCCTGATTGAAATCCACTGAAAATCTTTTACTGGCAGAAATCTATTTTTGGAGTTCTGAGAATCCTCAGTTATTGAAGAGAGGCCATTAAATAAATAAATAAATTAGGTGGCGCAACAGTCCATAGAGAACCAGAGCCTAGTGACTTACAACTCTCAACCATTTCTGTGTGCGAGTAATCCCAGGAATGGAGGGGACCTACAGGTTATATACCGAATCCGAACGGCTAATTTGGGGTAGCCCTTTTTCATGACAAGAATCTTGGAGAACTTGTCAATTCCTCGCAAGAAGCAGTACCCGTGAATAAAAACTTTAGGTGGCACAGACAGGGATCGAACTCAAGACCTCTCGCATGACAGTCCAACGCACTTACCATCATGCTACGGGTACTAAGGAGAGAGGCCATTACATCCACAAAAAGTCACTGTTTGGTGCTCTCTTTGCCCCGAAGGTATGATAGGACCTTACTTCTTTGAAAACGACGATGGGAAGACTGTCACTATCAATTCGAAGAGTTACGGTCATATGATAACCTACATTTGTCTGTCTGCTATTGTTTAATACGACTTGGAGAATATGTGGTTTCAACAAGACTGTGAAACATTTTGTGGCCGCGCCTTTTCTCAACGTGGTGATATCCGTTGGCCACCAAGACCATGGACTTCTTTGTGTTGGACTACGCGAAAGATTGTGCTTATGCAGATAAACCTTTAACTTTTGAGTACTTTGTGACCGTGTTAACGAGGTTGGTTGAGCTGTCAAATTTTCAGGTTAACAATTTTTTTATCGCATATGTAAATCCACCGAAAAATCCATATTAACAGTTTTGATATTAATTATTTTTTTTTGTTATGTAACATGGAATGCAAAAACAGAGGAAATTTGTGTTTTGACAGATCCGGATCAAGAATAAATTGATTTATTTTACAAATGGAAAACTCCATTAAAGTGGAGCCAATAAGTTAGTCGTAAGTTATCATTTATTATAAAAGCTTTATGAATTTTTGTCTAGCTTTTCGAAAGTTTTAAGAATGAATTGATATAAACTAAAAAGGTGCAAGAATCTCATGGCAGAGGTCTTGCTTTCAGCATAGGAATGTTTGAGAATTGTAAATTGGAATGTTTGAGAATTGTAAGTCTCTAGGCCCTGGTTCTCTATGAGCTGTTGCACTAATTAAATTATTTATTGCGAAAAACTGTTTTTATTAAAATTCTTTTAAGTGATACCAAACATTAAGAGAAAAAATGCCATCTAGAGTGAAACATGAAAACTAATTTTTAGATCACAAAAATACTAGTAGATCGAAGTATAAGGCAGCATTTCGGTTTGTTGTTGTAAAACAAATAAATGGATGGTCTCATCTAGAACCCTGGTAAAATTAAAGGTGTCTAATATAAATTGACCTACTTAGGTTACATTAAGTATGGAAAAGCCTTCGAAAAATCAGCAATTATGGCAGATAAAAATAGTGCGAAGGAAAGCAAACATCCATAGCTTTTATGAACAGCTGACAAAATGTTTACAGAAGACATAGGACTCCACGGCTTAGCCAAATAAAAAACAGGTGTTTTTAATCTAGCCCTATTTTAGTGAACATTTCTGGCACGCACCTTACTCTTTTATAAACCGCTAATATGTTAAACTTCCAACTAAGCTAACAATTAAAATTGTCAATACAAGTTTATACCGGTTTATATCCTTCAAACTTAAGAATACAAATAAAATGTTCCAAAAATTGTTTATGATATTGATGTTAAAAAAAAAAGACAAACACATGCACGAAGCTATTGAGCAAACTGTCACAAATCATAAGCAAACCATATGTCATAAGCAATACAAATTAGTTATTTTAGGAAAAAATGTCAGAAATATTGTGTATTCAGGTGAAGAATAGATTAAAGAAAAAAACGTTCTTATAAATAAACAAACATGCATAAAAAGTCCAAAATATTTACGAGTCTTTTATGTTTTTTTTTTAAAACAATCAAAATACTATTTTAAGGTTTGTTTAAGTGTAAATAAAAACGACAAATTTTATGTTTTCTTGCTTTTAATTATGTTTATAGCTTTGCGGCACAAAAAGTAGTTTAAGTACATAATCTTAAGTGATATATTACCGCAAAGTTTATTTAATCTTTGGAAAACAACAGCTGTTTGTTATTTTCCTTTACACGTTTTGGTTATGTCAACAAAACTGTTCTAATCATTCAGAATCGAGTATTGTTCGGACTTTTTGATCTTTCGAAATACCAATATCAAATCTTTAATAAGTGGTTTTATAATTTTGAGTTACAAAAGAAACAACAGCTGTCGCTGCTTTTATTTATTTAAATCAGCTAAGTCATGTTTTCGTTAACATTTTATTTGCACGAGTAATATTGTAAAAATAGGTGATTTGAATTTACTAAACAATTTCCCTCTATGGTGAAATAAGTTGATATATTTAAAACTAAAGTAATTACGGACGGATTTACTGTTGACAACCTACGCAAACTAATTAAGGACAACGAACTTCGGATATGCACGTAGAAAGTAAGGTCCCTTAATAGACAAGCGGCCGAAGAATTAGCAGAAACCCTACACTGCTTTAAAGCAGAAATCACCGCCATCCAGAAAATACGATTGGATGGGCCGGGCCAAGAGGGGATGAAAAACTGCCATATTTACTATGGCTACTGCTGCCACGAAAACCAACAGCGTTTATTTGGATGCGGCTTTGTCATTGGAGCCAGACTTAGGTAAGAAGTCTTGATCTATAGGTGTATCAATGAGCGCCTCATGACCATCCGCATCAAGGCTAAATTTGGCAACATTATACTGATATGCGCACACGCTCTCACAGAAGCGAAGGATGACAGCACCAAAGATATGTTCTTCGAGCTTTTAGACAAACCATATGAGCAGTGTCCTAGCTACGATATTAAAATTGTCCTGGGCGATTTTAATGCCAAGCTAGGAAGGGAAGACATCTTTGGTGGAATAATCGGGAATAACAGCCTGCACGATAACACTTCCGATAACGGATTCAGGCTCATAGATTTTGCTGCGTGGCGAAACGTCATGGTAGTCAGTACGTGTTTTCCACACCTCAACATCTACAAAGGAACTTGGACTTCTCCAGATCAATCTACCGTCAACCAGATTGACCATATTGCTATCGACGGCAGCATCATGAACTCTGACCACTACCTTGTTGTAGCCAAGGTAGCACTTCGGGTTTCCAGACCTAAGGCAAAACAGGGAAATGCTGGGAGAAGGTACAACGTCGAACGGCTACAATCGCAAGAGATTGTCAAACCCCTTTACGACCGAGTTACAAGTAACCTCTCTCGAAGTTCTCTGCCGCCAACACAATGTATCAAAAACCAGTGGAAACATTGCCAAGATGCAATCAGAGAAGCCGCCTTAACAAGGAACCCCTGGTTTGATGAGGAATGTCGGCAGGCAAAAGCAGCCAAACAACAGGCACGCAAAGCGGCGCTGCATAAATGGACGAGAGCTGCTCATGAGTTCTATGAGAAGAAGAGGGGAGAGGGACACCGACTTCTCAAAAGGAAAAAGAGAGGGCATGACAAGCGTGCGGTCGAAGATGTTGAGAGGTTTAAAAGCAGGAATGAAGTTCGAAAGTTTTATGAACAGGTGAAACGAAATTCACAGGTACTTAAACCTAGAGCCGAATGCTGCAAAGACGAAAGTGAACATATCATTGTGAAACCGCAGTCAATGCTGAGGATATGGTAGGACCACTTCTGCAGACTGTATAACGGCGACGATGAACCGAATTCCGCTGTAGAGCAGGGTGATCCATTGAACATAGACGACGAAAGCCAACAATCCCGACGAAATAAAGATTGCCATATCTAAGGTGAGGTCAAATAAAGCCTCTGGAGTGGATGGCTTGAAAGCCAAGCTCTTTAAAGCAGCTAGAGATAAGTTGGTTAGGAGCATGCACCAACTTATCAATAAGATATGGTCGGAAGAAAGCATGTCCAATGAATGGAACCTCAATATTGTTTGCCTGCTCCTGAAAAAGGAGACCCTCTAAACTGCACCAACTATAGAGGAATCAGAATATGTCAACGTCTAAAGCGCATCGTCAACTTTTTGATAGGTCCTTATCAGTGTGTTTTAAGACCAGGAAAGTCCACAGCCGATGAATTATTCACATTACGGCAGATGCTCGAAAAACCCAAGAACACCAAATCGACACCCACCATCTTCATCGATTTCAAGGCCGCATACGACAGCATCTACAGGGACGACCTGTATAGAGCCATGTCTAGTTTTGGCATTCCTGCCAAACTCGTCCGTTTGTGCAGGATTACCATGGAGAATTCACGCTGCTCCATAAAGGTTGGAAACAACTTAACATCACCTTTCGATGTCAAAAAAGGGTTTAGACAAGGTGATGCGCTGTCATTCGATTTTTTAACATCGTACTTGAAAGAATAGTGCAGATCTCACACGTCAACACTAGAGGCACTATGTTTCAAAAGTCTGTCCAATTAATAGCATATGCTGATGACATTGACATAATCGGAAGAACTCAGCGTGATGTCAGTGGAGCTTATGTGACTATTGTGGCAGAGGCGGCAAAAATGGATTTAACTGTTAATGAGGGCAAAACAAAGTACATGCTATCTTCAAGAAAGGACGTAAAACACTTACGTCTTGGTCAAAACGTCACCATCGCCAGACGTATCTTTTAGGTTGTCAAGGACTTCGTCTACCTAGGCTCCGCTGTGAACGCAGAAAACAATACCAGCGCTAAGATCAAACGTAGAATAACTCTTGCTAACCGCTGTTTCTTTGGACTAAGGAAGCAATTGAGTGGTAGAATCCTCTCTCGAGGGACCAAAGTGTTGTTGTATAAGACCCCGTCCTCCTATACGGTGCAGAAGCATGGACTATGACAAAAGCTTGGGTCGGCTCGAGAGAAAAGTTCTTCGTGTGATCTACTGTTCCAAATGCATCGAAAGGAAGTGGTGGAGAAGATGGAACGACGAGCTGTAGAGCGAAGTAGACTTAGCCAGAAGGGTAAAAGTCCAACGACTAAGATGGCTGGGTCACGTAGAGCGCATGGAAACCTATGCTCCGGCCCAGAAAGTCTTCGCATCCACACCCACAGGACAGCGTAGTAAAGGAAGACCGCGGATCAGGTGGCGCGCACAAGTGGAAAGTGATCTCACCCAACTTTGAGCGTGAAACTGGAGACATCTAGCTAAGGACCGAGAAGTTTGTTGGGTGCGGCCCTAGCTCACACAGCTCATACGACACCGAAGTTGCAAAGAGTCAATATATCTATTTCTTAATTTATCAAGAAACTCAATACCTAAATTAGCACGTCCAATCGGCATATCAATAAGTTTTAGTCTGATAAGGTGGAAGTTCGTAGCTTATTCGCAGCGGAAATCTCAGGAATTTTTTTTGTAACAGTTTTAGTCTGGATTTAGTTTACGATTTAGTAATACCCGTGGCATGATGGTAAGTGCGTTGGGCTGTCTGAGAACATCGGTTTCATGTGGTTAAAAGCTAATTTTTTCGCAAATGCCATAATCTCCTAGCAAACGGAAACAAGTTCCTTGTTAGCGACGAAGGTTGAGCTTCAGCTCATCTTCAACTTAAAACAAAACAAAAAGTCAGCAAGTGTCGATGGTATATCCAACGTTTTACTAACACATTTACCGATGGAGGCAATTGACATTTACACCACACTCTTCAATAATAAATTGAATTATGCATATTATTATCCAGGGCATTGGAAGATCGCTGTGGTTGATCCTCTCCAGAAAAAGGGAAACGACAACTCCAACCCGTCAAATCTTCGGTCGATAAGTCTTCTTCCGAGTATCAGCAAAGTTTTCGAAAAGATCATTAATAGGGCTCTGACTAAGTGGGCTGCGGACAACAAAATAATTCCGGATAAACAGTTCGGGTTCAAGGCGGGTCATGACACAATTCATGTGCATCTAAACTTGTTTCTAATATCCAATGGAATAAATCAAAACAACAATGCACAGGTGCTGTTCTGGTTGATTTGGAAAAGGTCTTTGACACCGTACGGTTAGAGGATCTTTACCTAAAACTGAGCAGGCTTGGCATTAGCAAGCTATTGTTGTATATACTTTAGGATATGCTTAATGGTAGAAAGTTTGTTGTCAAATGTAGCAATATAACTTCTACCACAAGATTCTCAATTAAAAATGTGTTGCGGTAAATTTTACCACAACAAGTTTCACCTCCCTTGTTGCTAACTACCCTTAATGAGTTCTTACTGCGGCCGCAAAATTCTGGAAGAGTTTAGTAGAAACCTGGACCATCAGCCAGTGACCTGCTCTTCTAGCATTTTGGGAAAGCAAATTTAACAGGTCCTACCAAAGTGTGCGAAAGGATTCCACACCAACGAACTGTGCGACGGTTGGCCCACATATTGGAAAAACAATATCGTCAAGGCATGAAGACGATACCCATGCCCAACAATGTGTGTAGAAAAGTCACACCAACGTTAACGTAGTATGGCCGAGAGCCCACCATAAAGTAGATAATTATTAACGATAGAAAAATCACTCCAAGAATATCTTAATAACTTTTATTTTAATTATAGGCTTGGCTACCGACTTCCTTTAACACCACATAAGTAGTCTTTCCTCAACTAAAAACTAGCGCGTGTAAATACTCGGTAATGCGAGGAATTCCACACGATTTTTCCAGAAAGTCTTGACTGGAATGGGTTCGAAAGTGAAGAGCTGAACTCACTCATTGAGCTACTGGGTGATCGCATCACCTCTTTAAAGAGATCGCGTGCGATGAAAGATATCTGGCTTCTCGGTCGCACACCCAATCTTATGGATGGAGGAAGTTGCGGGACCGAGACAGATCGATCACCACGCAAAAGGTCCGAGAGGATTGCCTGAGGGCAAGTAGCCGGAAGGGTCAAGCTCGCCATGATGATGGCCACTTTTTGAATTGCGTCCAAAGCCTTTTGACTAAAGAAAAATTGTGTGAAGGAATTTTTTTTGAAAAGACATACATTAAGTAATTTTTCTACGATAGTTTTTTTTTTCCTTTAAGGTTCTATTAAGTTAAAGATTTTGTTTTGTCCTGCGGTGGAGAAAAGTGAGGAAGGATTACTATAGTCGTTTGAGGAAATCAAAAAGAAGCTAAGTATAGTGTTTCTAAGAATATTGCGTTTTTTTTTTTCTGGTGTTCATTTGGTTTAAATTCGTCCTTTTGACCTACGAGTCGAAATATTAATTTTCGGTTATTACGGGACGCGTTTACCGTTTTATTTTTTTGATTTTTGTTTCTTATCGAAATAATTTTCTTCGAGTGATTTCTTTTATCGTTTTTTTTTTTTATTATTATATTCATTCATATTCATTTTCTTTTGCAAGACATTTATCGAGAATTGACCTTCTGTCAATCTCAATAATTCAATTTGTATCTTTCCCTTTTCAAAAGATCCTGGTTTTTAATCCCGGCTTCGGCCAAGGTTTTCCAGGCAATAAAACACAACTTAAATTTCCTTTCGGGAAAATAAAACCTTTCTTTTATTTCGTAAGTTTATTTGAAGGAAAATTTTTCAGCGACTGGTTTTGGTAAACTTCCAGTAAAAAGTTTCCTGGCGCCCACTATAATCAATACGACTTGGAGAAATTCACCTCGTCGTATTTCGATATCATTTTGATATCAATTTCATTTCAATTTTATTAATCACCTTGATTAATAAAATATTCACCTCATCGAAACCCCCCCTTAAGCTGAGCTACTGGGCTGGCAATACTTTTATTGCTACCTGTGGTGAATTCTTCCATCTGTTTGTCATATCGACTGACGTAAAGTGTCATAATAACTCTCGCGGCACATCGGCGGTGTGCAATTTCGTTTCTTTTTTTATTTTAATCATTTAAGATAAGATTAATTTCATTCGCGTTCGATCTTCGACAATATTGGAATCGGAAATCCAATATTGTTTAAAAACAATCGAAATTATTACAGTCCGTCGGGTCGGTTATACGGTGGAAAAATTTGCAACAAATTGGTGCCCAACGTGGGGCTTTCTTTCATTTTTGGAATACCTACTTGTGATTGTTTGGTTTTGTCCTGTGTTTAGGGAAGTTAATTGTTTTTGTGCTTTACTTTTTTTAAAGATTTAATTACTTGGTGGTGTTATTTTTTTTTTCATTTAGGTGAGGTGTCTCGTGGAATTTACGGCCACAGGAGGCCTAAGGATATAACCTATAAAAGGAAAGAAGGGAATCCGGGAGTTTTTTTTGTATTTTTTTGATTTTGCCTGGAAAAAATATTAAGTGAGTCCTTTGAATATTTTTTAAGTTTTTGCATATACATATTGTTTAATAGTCGTATACCTACATATATAATAACTTTCATTGTTTTTGATATTTATTTTACTTTTATATAAAGTGAATATTTTCTTGATTTTGGAATCCATTTTGTCATATAGTGATATAGTGCTCTCTCTCGCACCTTCTGTGGAAATAGATTGCACATTTTAGTGAAGTTTGGTTTAATATTCAAGTGTTGCCATTTAACTATTTCGATTCTTTTAATAGATTGTTTTTTTATTTGCTTTCGATATTTAAATTTGATCGAATCTAATAATTAATTAATTATTTGAACAAGGGTTGCCACTTTAGGTTATAGGAATTTATTTGGGAAATATTTTAATTTTTTTTTTCCTCTTCTTTTGCGATATTGTTAAATAAGTTAAAATCGTTAGTTGCTATATACAGTTGAATTAAATTGCTCTTAAATAAAAAGAAAACAATTTTTTTTACTTTGCTTTTCTGTTCTTTCACGTCTGCTAGTAATACGTTTATTTTTGGTATCAATCAAACAGAATTTTGAACCATTTTTTTTTAACTTCGGTTTTAGCTCAAGATTCATATACTTTTTAAATTTGTTTCGTGGGTCATCTTGGAAAAAATAGTTTTTTAATATGGACGTAAGTCAGATTAATAGGTTATCTCAGGACGAGATTACCTATGAAATAGAATGTCGCGGTTTGATTGTCGGAACGGTTGAAGATATGAGAAAGTCTCTTAGGACAACGCTTAAGTTAGAACGTAGGAATTCTTTTGTAGCTGCATCATATCCTTTCACTTTCGAGGAGGATTTCATGGCAGTTGAAAAGAAATTGATAGAGATAGGGAAACTTTTAGAGAATCCTCCGAAGTCGGAAACTTCGGGTGAATATTTAAAAATTTTAACGAAAGTAGAATGGTGCTTGCGTAGGCTAGATAGGAGCATTCCTGAAAATGAAAGTCAGGATAAATCAAAGCTTGCCTTGAAAAATAAGGTGATTATGACCATGTCGGTATTAGAGAGGGATGAGGAGGAGGATATTGAGGAAGAACAGGTGGGAAGGGAAAAAGAGATGGATAAACAGCTCCCCGCTGCAACAACAAAAAGTGGGTCTATAGGTACTGCTGTCGATACATCAACGAGCGTAAGAGAGGCAGTCGATAGGAGGAATAATCCTGAAAATGGGGATTTTGTTCCAGGAAGGATTTATGTGGAATCGGACCGATTCCACAACATCGCCAAATGGGAAGTTAAATTCACTGGAGAACGCTGTGGTACTTCAGTGAATTCATTCTTAGAGAGAATTGAGGAAATGAGACAGGCTAGGGGGGTTTCGGAAACCCAACTTTTTAGGTCAGCAGTAGAGCTATTCGTCGGAAAAGCATTGATTTGGTATAGGGCAGTTAGGGTTTCGGTTAATTCATGGCAGGAACTAGTGAAGGAGTTGAAACTCGAATTCTTGCCACCGAATTATGACGACCAGCTTCTAGAGGAGATTAGGCGCCGGACTCAAGGCAAAGATGAATCCATCGGTGTCTATGTCGCGACGATGTCGAATTTGTTTGGGAGATTGACAGAACCAATAACTGAGAGTAGAAGGTTGTCAATAATTCAAAGGAACTTGACACCCTTCTACCAAACACAACTTGGTTTGGCGAAACCAACTTGTGTGTCAGATTTGGTGACGTTAGGTAGGAGTTTAGAAGCCGTTAGGGCCAACGTAGATGCGTATGTTCCACCACCAAGTGTTAGGCAGAATAGGTCTTTGCTAGAACCGGATCTAGCATATGTAGGTGACGATACTCCCTCGGTTTCGGTTGTTACAGAGAACAACGAAACTCATCGTCAGGCCCAATCATCGAACCAATCTCGTGCCAATTCGAACATTCGGTGTTTTAGGTGTAATGGATCAGGCCATTATGCAGATAGGTGTTCTGCTCCTAGGCGTTGTTTCGGATGTGGGGCTTTAGGAGTCAAAAGATCAGAATGTAGGAAATGCTCGGGAAATGGGCAGCGAACTCCTGCGGCAGCAGGGCGAGGAGTTCAGAAGCGTTAGGGTTTTTGCCTGCTGGAAACCAGCTGGTAAATAGGGTTCATTTAGGGTTCACCTTGGAGGCAAACGGGAATGATAGGAGACCATTTTTAAAAATTAGTATTTATGGTTCTGAATTCGTAGGGCTACTAGATTCAGGAGCTTCCAGGACCATAATAGGTAGGGACTCTTGGAAAATACTTGGTGATTTAGGGTTTATTGTGAAGAAAGACACTGTCCACTGCGTGTGTTTGGCAGACGGGTCAGGTGTGGAAGTGTTAGGGACACTCTCTCTTCCGATAGTAGTTGAGGATAGGGCAATCCTTATTGATTGCTTAATTATACCAACTTTGCCGCACACCGTGATTTTAGGCGCAGATTTTTGGGCGCTGTCGGGCATTGTCCCGGATCTCAGGTCACGAGAGTGGAATTTTTCCGAACAGACCGTTGCTGTTTCGGTATGTTCTATTATAGAACGATCAGAGTTGGATGAAAGGGAAATAAAAGCTTTAGAAACATTAGTGGAGGATTCGTTTAGGAAAATGCCCGAGGGCTTAGGTTGCACAACACTAGTCGAGCACAAAATTAGGACGTCGGCAGAGCCGATAAAACAACGGTACTATCCGGTCTCCCCGGCAATGCAGGTTCATATAGATAGGGAACTTAATGAAATGTTAGAGGCAGGAGTTATTGAGAGATCGACAAGTGCTTGGTCATCTCCAATACTGTTAGTAAAAAAGAAAGATGGCTCCTTTAGATTCTGCGTAGACTATAGGAAGCTGAATAAGAATACTGATAGGGATGCGTATCCCTTACCGTATATTAGTTCAATAGGCTTCGTGGTGCTAGGTTCCTGTCTTCACTAGATATCAAGTCAGCGTACTGGCAGATTCCTATGGAGGAGGAATCTAAGCCTTATACTGCCTTTACGGTACCTGGACGGGGTTTATTTCAGTTTAGGAGAATGCCTTTCGGACTCCATAACTCACCAGCGACTTGGCAAAGATTTATCGACACGGTATTGGGTGCCGACCTTGAGCCATTCGTTTTTGTCTATTTAGACGACATCATTATCATTGCCGAAACTTTTGAAAAACACCTCGAAGTTCTCAGTGAAGTGATGAAAAGGTTGAGCGATGCCGGATTAAAGGTTAGCAAGGAAAAATGCAACTTTTGCATGCCTTCGCTTAAATTTTTAGGATATATAGTGGATCGTAATGGGTTGCATGTCGATCCTGAAAAAGTTGACAGTATGGTTAGGATTCCAGCACCGAGGAATGTTAAAGAGGTTAGGAGTTTTATAGGGACAGTTTCATGGTACCGTCGTTTTGTACCAAATTTCGCTGAATTGCTAAGACCGTTATCAGATTTATTAAAAAAGAATAGGAAGTTCACTTGGACTCAAGAATGCGAGGATAGCTTTAGGAAGGCAAAAGAGTGTTTGGTGACAGCACCTATACTCACTTGCCCAGATTTCAAACGACCTTTTGTCGTTCAAACAGACGCGTCAGATTTTGGTATCGGTGCAGTTCTCTCACAGAACTTTGATGAGGGAGAAAAGGTTGTCTGTTACCTTAGTAGGTCTCTAAATAGAAACGAAAGGAATTATAGTACGACAGAGAAGGAATGCTTGGCTGTGCTTTGGGCTATTGAGAAGTTGCGACCGTATCTCGAAGGTGTTCAATTTACTGTCGTAACTGATCATTATTCCTTGGTATGGCTAAGTAATTTGAAAGATCCACAGGGTAGGTTGGCTCGTTGGGCCATTAGGTTACAACAGTTCGACTTCGAAATCGTTCATCGCAAGGGGAAAGAGCATGTGGTTCCAGATATGCTCTCTCGAGGAGTGCCACAGTTGGGTGGTATCTCAGAAGAGGTTTCAGACCCTTGGGTGGTAAAAATGATTGCGCAAGTGAATGCCAATCCACTTAGGTTTCCGGCCTGGAGAGTTGAACATGGACAGTTGTTCAAGCTTGTAAAGGCTAGTCATATTATAGTTCATCAAGATAATCAAGAATGGAAGAGAGTGATAGGTAAAAAGGATAGGTTAGGGATTTTACAGGATAATCATGATAATCCATTAGCGGGTCACATGGGAGTTAGGAAAACTTTTGCCAGGATAGCGGCAAAGTTCTACTGGCCAAAAATGAGGGCTGATATCACCAAGTACGTTAGGAGTTGTCAAGTTTGCCAACAGGTGAAACCTGTTAATGAAAAACCAGCTGGGTTGATGACGGAGAGGGTAGGAATCAAATCACCGTGGGAGATGATTTGTATAGATTTGGTAGGGCCGCTTCCTAAATCTAGTAGGGGTTTTACATACATTTTGACGGTGGTGGATTACTTTACAAAGTTTCCACTACTGTTTGCGTTGAGGTCGGCTACTGCAAAAGCTATCTGTAGGGAACTCGAAGACAATGTCTTCCTACTTTTTGGCATACCAAAGGTGACCGTCTGTGACAACGGTCCCCAATTCCGATCGAAGGAATTGAAAACGCTTTGCCAGGCGTACGCGTCACAAATAAAATTTACAGCCCATTATCATCCGCAGGCGAATCCTGCGGAGAGGATTAATCAGATCCTTAAAACCACCTTAAGGGCATATGTTGGGGAAAATCAACGGGTTTGGGACACTCAACTGAGTAAAGTGGCGTGCGCCATTCGCACGTCACAACACGAAGTTTTGGGAGTGTCTCCTTACTATGCGAACTTCGGGAGAGAAATGGTTACTTCGGGTAAAGAAGCACCATCTGTAGGGAATGATTCAGAAGACGTTCAGGATCCGGAGGGGATCAGGGAACGCTTTAAAAGGCTTAGGGCCGATATTGTAAAGAAGCTGGGAGTAGCTTCTAAACGTTCTGCGGAAGCCTACAATCTTCGACGGCGTGATGTTCAATATCACCCCGGCGAACTTGTATGGCGCAGGAATTTCACGCTTTCGGATG